>NC_091462.1:121442663-121477663 GCF_027789765.1 Dendropsophus ebraccatus
GACAATGTGGTACCTGACAGAAGGTGGAGATGCCACTAAGACTGCGCAGTGCGATGACAGAAGCCAAGCGCACCGGCTCCTCCTGGTCTGTACAAGCTGCATGAAGCAAGGACTCCGGCACCTTCATCGGCAGGGGAGGAAGATCTGCCTCATCATGGGACACTGAACCAAGGTTCCCCAAAGCCGCGGCTGCATGGACTCGAGTCTTTGCTTGTGGGTCACGTAACAACATTAATAACTGAGATGCTGCACTGGACACCCAGAAGCCGCCGTCTCCAGGAAAGGATTTATGGTAGACACAATTCCCCACAGCAAACGCGGCAGCTCTCCGCACTCGGGTATCTGGATCCGACAGACAGTCCACAAGCTTCTTCACTATTGAAGCTGAAAGAGATTCTCCAAGACGTGAGAAGTTTCCAGCCAAAGAACAGGCAGCCGATCTCATCTCCGCATCCGAAGTCTGAAGGCATCGGCAAAGGAGCGTATCCCAATCTCCAACAGCTCGGTGCACTAGGGAGGAGTGTGCGGCCGATGCTCGAATCAAGTGACTGAACAGAGTCAGGAGCTCAATGACTACACAGTCCGGCCCCGACCCCAGCGCTCTGCTCATCCATGACACCACATCCTCTGAGGAGGAAGCCTTAGAAAAGAACTGCGACAAGAACTCTTCCTCCATGAGAACCAGTCGGCTAAGAAGACAGAGTGGGGTCTGAGCCTGCCCCTCCGGAAGCAGAGAACATGCCTGAAAGACAAGATACCAGTCATGTTCTGACCACAGCAGGAAAGGATGTAAGAGCCGGCTACACCAAGGTCACTGCTACCTGGAGGAGAGAAGCCACCACTACTTCTTGTCTCAGGGTCCTCAAGATCTCATGTAAAGTTTCAGTGGAGATGTCAAGAGACAGAGGGACACAAAGGAGCTGAGATGTGAGACTGACAACATCCACAAGGGTCCGAGAGGTGTCCCAGCCCGACACCCGGCAGCTGTGAAGAGATCAGTGGCAAGTCAATAAATGTAAGAACTATGCCTGTAATAAACGATAGGAGGTAAAAGATTATATATATATACATATATAGGGGTAAAAGCTATAATATATATATATATATATATATATACACAGACACATACACAGTGGTACCTTGGTTTAACAGTATCTTGGATTGAGAATGTTTTGCAAGAAGAGATCACAGTTTTTCTTAATTGTATCTTGGAGTAAGAGCTCCCTGTACTGGGTGGGAGGGGGAGTGGGGGAGGGGCATGGTCTGCATAGCGGGGTCTACAGCTCTGTACTCTGACCCAAGAAGTCTCCTTCACCTTCCACATCATAGCAGATCCACTTCAGGCTGGGGCGTACATCAGGGGACAGGACTGTGGAGATAATCTCTCCATAGCTGTAACCCCTCTCTCCCCGGACAGAGAGCGCTGCATGTATGTGCCCACATCTGTCCTGCTCATTCCTTCCTGCTCCCTGCAGTCTCTGTCAGCCCTTGTTTTTCCCATCCTCTCCATTCCTGCTATAATGTGCCTGCACTCACACTCAGTTATACACTGCTGATATACTGTGCCTGCACTCACACTCAGTTATACACTGCTGATATACTGTGCCTGCACTCACGCTCAGCTATACACACTGCTGCTATAATGTGCCAGCACTTACATTCAGCTATATACACTGCTGCTATGTGCCTGCACTTACACTCAGCTATATACACTGCTGCTATAATGTGCCCACACTTACACTCAGCTATACACACTGCTGTACAGAAAAGATTCTGTCACTGTCCTCCTGCACAACTCTGTGATTCTCACTTACTGACACACACCCCTTCCCCATGGCTGTCATGTGACCACACAGACCTTTGACAGCAGCCCTGGTTCTTTATTCTAGCCTGTTGTACTACGCTCCTACATTATGGGGATCTGCAGCTCCATCCTGTATCTACAAACTGCTGCAGTGTTATCAGGGTTATACAGTTACTATACATTATATACCACATGCTGCTATACTGTACAGTAACTTATATATCACATATCCAGCTGCTGCTGTGTTATCAGGGTTATACAGTTACTATACATTATATACCACATGCTGCTATACTGTACAGTAACTTATATATCACATATCCAGCTGCTACAGTGTTATCAGGGTTATACAGTTACTATACATTATATACCACATGCTGATTGCTATACTGTACAGTAACTTATACATCACATATCCAGCTGCTGTGTTATCAGGGTTATACAGTTACTATACATTATATACCACATGCTGCTATACTGTACAGTAACTTATATATCACATATCCAGCTGCTGTGTTATCAGGGTTATACAGTTACTATACATTATATACCACATGCTGCTATACTGTACAGTAACTTATATATCACATATCCAGCTGCTGTGTTATCAGGGTTATACAGTTACTATACATTATACACCACATGCTGCTATACTGTACAGTAACTTATATATCACATATCCAGCTGCTACTGTGTTATCAGGGTTATACAGTTACTATACATTATATACCACATGCTGCTATACTGTACAGTAACTTATATATCACATATCCAGCTGCTGTGTTATCAGGGTTATACAGTTACTATACATTATATACCACATGCTGCTATACTGTACAGTAACTTATATATCACATATCCAGCTGCTGTGTTATCAGGGTTATACAGTTACTATACATTATACACCACATGCTGCTATACTGTACAGTAACTTATATATCACATATCCAGCTGCTGCTGTGTTATCAGGGTTATACAGTTACTATACATTATATACCACATGCTGCTATACTGTACAGTAACTTATATATCACATATCCAGCTGCAGTGTTATCAGGGTTATACAGTTACTATACATTATATACCCATGCTGCTATACTGTACAGTAACTTATATATCACATATCCAGCTGTTGTGTTATCAGGGTTATACAGTTACTATACATTATATACCACATGTTGCTATACTGTACAGTAACTTATATATCACATATCCAGCTGCTGCTGTGTTATCAGGGTTATACAGTTACTATACATTATATACCACATGCTGCTATACTGTACAGTAACTTATATATCACATATCCAGCTGCTGTGTTATCAGGGTTATACAGTTACTATACATTATACACCACATGCTGCTATATTGTACAGTAACTTATATATCACATATCCAGCTGCTGTGTTATCAGGGTTATACAGTTACTATACATTATATACCACATGCTGCTATACTGTACAGTAACTTATATATCACATATCCAGCTGCTGTGTTATCAGGGTTATACAGTTACTATACATTATACACCACATGCTGATTGCTATACTGTACAGTAACTTATATATCACATATCCAGCTGCTGCTGTGTTATCAGGGTTATACAGTTACTATACATTATATACCACATGCTGATTTCTATACTGTACAGTAACTTATATATCACATATCCAGCTGCAGTGTTATCAGGGTTATACAGTTACTATACATTATACACCACATGCTGATTGCTATACTGTACAGTAACTTATATATCACATATCTAGCTGCTGTGTTATCAGGGTTATACAGTTAATATACATTATATACCACATGCTGCTATTCTGTACAGTAACTTATATATCACATATCCAGCTGCTGTGTTATCAGTGTTATACAGTTACTATACATTATACACCACATGCTGCTATACTGTACAGTAACTTATATATCACATATCCAGCTGCTGTGTTATCAGGGTTATACAGTTACTATACATTATATACCACATGCTGCTATACTGTACAGTAACTTATATATCACATATCCAGCTGCTGTGTTATCAGGGTTATACAGTTACTATACATCACATGCTGATTGCTATACTGTACAGTAACTTATATATCACATATCCAGCTGCTGTGTTATCAGGGTTATACAGTTACTATACATTATATACCACATGCTGCTATACTGTACAGTAACTTATATATCACATATCCAGCTGCTGTGTTATCAGGGTTATACAGTTACTATACATCACATGCTGATTGCTATACTGTACAGTAACTTATATATCACATATCCAGCTGCTGTGTTATCAGGGTTATACAGTTACTATATATTATACACCACATGCTGCTATACTGTACAGTAACATATATCACATATCCAGCTGCTGTGTTATCAGGGTTATACAGTTACTATACATTATACACCACATGCTGCTATACTGTACAGCAACTTATATATCACATATCCAGCTGCTGTGTTATCAGGGTTATACAGTTACTATACATTATACACCACATGCTGATTGCTATACTGTACAGTAACTTATATATCACATATCCAGCTGCTGCTGTGTTATCAGGGTTATACAGTTACTATACATTATACAACACATGCTGATTGCTATACTGTACAGTAACTTATATATCACAGATCCAGCTGCTGTGTTATCAGGGTTATACAGTTACTATACATTATATACCACATGCTGCTATACTGTACAGTAACATATATCACATATCCAGCTGCTGTGTTATCAGGGTTATGCAGTTACTATACATTATATACCACATGCTGCTATATTGTACAGTAACTTATATATCACATATCCAGCTGCTGTGTTATCAGGGTTATACAGTTACTATACATTACATACCACATGCTGCTATACTGTACAGTAACTTATATATCACATATCCAGCTGCTGTGTTATCAGGGTTATACAGTTACTATACATTATACACCACATGCTGATTGCTATACTGTACAGTAACTTATATATCACATATCCAGCTGCTGTGTTATCAGGGTTATACAGTTACTATACATTATACACCACATGCTGCTATACTGTACAGTAACTTATATATCACGTATCCAGCTGCTGTGTTATCAGGGTTATACAGTTACTATACATTATATACCACATGCTGCTATACTGTACAGTAACTTATATATCACATATCCAGCTGCTGCAGTGTTATCAGGGTTATACAGTTACTATACATTATACACCACATGCTGCTGTACTGTACAGTAACTTATATATCACATATCCAGCTGCTGTGTTATCAGGGTTATACAGTTACTATACATTATATACCACATGCTGCTATACTGTACAGTAACTTATATATCACATATCCAGCTGCTGTGTTATCAGGGTTATACAGTTACTATACATTATACACCACATGCTGCTATACTGTACAGTAACTTATATATCACATATCCAGCTGCTGTGTTATCAGGGTTATACAGTTACTATACATTATACACCACATGCTGCTATACTGTACAGTAACTTATATATCACATATCCAGCTGCTGTGTTATCAGTAGTGATGAGCGAGTACTAAAATGCTCGGGTGCACGGGAGATGCACGAATATCTCCCGATACTAAAGTGCTCGTTTCGAGTAACGAACCCCATTGAAGTCAATGGGAGACTCAAGCATTTTTGCAGGAGACTTAAAGGGGTATTCTCCCCAAGAGCTAAAAAAATAAAATGCTCCCAAACCTAGCCATTCGTACTCACCAAGTCCCCCTGAGAATTTTGAGCCATCTCCCGTGTTTCTAGCTTCTTCCGTTCTATAGTTACAAGTTTTTTTAAAAAGCCGAACTATATCCAACATGGCGCCGGCCAGAAAACTACATCTCCCATCATGCAATGCTTATGTCTGTCTGATACATGATGTAGCAGAGCTGATATTCACAAGATATAGCACAGTTCAGTGAGTTGTAGAGCAGAGTTGAATAAGTGTTGAGTGAGCAAAACAGTTAATTGTGTTATGCAGCAGAGTTGATTGTGTTATGCAGCAGAGTTGATTGTGTGATGCAGCAGAGTTGATTGTGTGATGCAGCATAGTTGATTGTGTAATATAGTAGAGTTGATTGTGTGATGCAGCAGAGCTGATTGTGTGATACATTAGAGTTGATTGTGTGATGCAGCAGAGTTGATTGTGTGATATAGTAGAGTTGCTTGTGTGATATAGTAGAGTCGATTGTGGGATCCAGCAGAGTTGAGTGAAATAGCAGGTGAGTCACGGGGGGTTTGTATCTGGGGGCTATTGCCGCGGGCCGGGCAAGTTCCCGGTGCGGGTGGTGCCGCCGCTGCGGGTGAGTTACGGAGAGGGGAAGAGGGGGGGGGGTGAGATTGCTGGGGGCGCTTGCCGCGGGCCGGGCATGTTCCGGGTGCGGGGGGGGGGGGGGGGTGTTCCGCCACTGCGGGTGAGTTACCGGGGGTGGGGGATGGAGAGATTGCCGCGGGCCGGGAGACTTCCGGGTGTGGGTGGTGACGCAGCTGCGGGTGAGTTACCGGGAGTGGGGGCGATTGCTGGGGGCGCTTGCCACGGGCCGGGAGAGTTCCGCCGCTGTGGGTGAGTTACCGGGGGGTGGGGGAGATTGCTGGGGGTGCTTTCCGCGGGCCTGGTGACTTCCGGGGGGGGGGGCGGGGGGTTGTGCCGCCGCTGCGGGTGAGTTACCGGGGGTGGGGGGCAATTGCTGGGGGCGCTTGCCGTGGGCCGGGCCAGTTCCGGGTGCGGGTGTTGGGGTAGGTGCCGCGGGGGAGTTACGGGGAATGGGATTGCTGGGGGCGCTTGCCGCGGGCCGGGCGAGTTTCTTAGGCTGCATTTACATGTTCCGTGATCCTCACGGACGTGGAATGGCGGTGACGGAGTTCCCCCGCGGCCAGACAGCATCTGTAATTAGATGCTGGGAGAGGGGGAGACTGTTTTCACACAAGCGCCGTGCTGTACTGAAGCAGCCGTGTGGCGCTGACAGTACAGCGCAGCGTTTATGAATACAGTCTCCCTCGCTCCCAGCATCTAATTACAGATGCTGTCCGGCCGCGGGGGAACTCCGTTACTGCCATTCCACGTCCGTTATCCGTCAGGATCACGGAACGTGTAAATGCAGCCTTATGATTGTGCACAGAGCTGGTCACTTGCGGCACCCGAGTCCCGCGGCACCTCTGTTACCCACGGCCCTCACGGGGGGAGGGGTATGGGTTGCTGCCTGTATACCCCGCCACGAAAGACCCGCGGGAGTGCTGGCATGCAAATGATACCAGCGGGTGGGTGCTGGAGGGCAGTTGCTGGTAAGCCCAGCTGAGGGCGGTTGCTGCAGGTGAGTGAGCCACTGGTGATGGGGGGGAAGGATGCCGCCGGTAAGCGCCGACACGAGCAAGGGGGCATAGTCAGGGGGAAAAGTCAGGGGGTGAGCACTGGGGCTGGGGCCATACCATGCGGGTGACAGGGGTGGCTGCTGTTAGAAAGGGAGACAGTGACAGCTGCACTGATCACTGTCTCCCTCTCTTACAGAAGCCATCCCCTGTCTGTGTCCTCCCTCACTTCAGATTGGCCGGGTTAGAAGCGCTAACCCGGCCCATTGAAGAGATGTAGGACACGTGATGCCGTCTCGGAGGGTCGGGGCCAGGAGCAAGGAGCGTGTCGGGTTGGACTGAGAGCTGATGATTCTATGCAATCCGTGGCGGTGAACGCATCTGGATAACAGCAAAACTGTGCAGAATCCATAATAACTTTATATTGTAAAGATGGAAAGCTACGGGTGGGCAACGTATTAATGCAAAAATAATTTTGGGGGGAATACCCCTTTAAGTTCGGTAGAGGGAAGGTCGTGTGAATACCTGTCAACCTCAGAAATTAATGGAAACACAACGGAAATGGACAGGATACAGCAGGGGCAGCATGTATGCATGCCTCTGAGGCTGCCTAATCGCACCATTATGTCTAATTCTCTGCAACAGCCTGGTTAAAACAGAGGTAGGCAAAGGGACCACCCAAAAACTCAGCCTGACACAGCATGGCAGTGAGAACACAGGGAACCATTAAAAGTGAGTGAGGAAGCAAGTGAGCCTTCCAAAAATTAGGCCAGACACAGCATGG
The DNA here is from genome assembly GCF_027789765.1 of Dendropsophus ebraccatus. Lineage (NCBI taxonomy): Eukaryota > Metazoa > Chordata > Amphibia > Anura > Hylidae > Dendropsophus > Dendropsophus ebraccatus. The sequence continues at coordinate 121,450,580 of NC_091462.1, forward strand.
CATTGAGCACCCAGAGAACCATTAAAAGTGAGTGAGGAAGCAAGTGACCCCACCCAAAAATTGGAGTGAGTCCAGGGGCTGGGATATTTAGTGGACATGAACCCGGGTGCTGACAGCTAACTGGCTTGGCCAGCTGTCAGTCACCATCAAGGGTACACCTCATGCCTCTCGACTAGGGGTGGTGAGGCCCCGGCCCCGGCTAGACAAAAAAAATAATAAAATAAAACAGCTGGCTGGTTGGCGGGGGCGCGATTGGCGGGCCCCCATCAACCAGTCCCGCTCATCCGCAGACGTAGTGTGACGTCAAAACATGGCAGTGAGGACACAGAGAACCATTAGGAGTGAGGAAGCAATTGAGCCTCCCAATAATTAGGCCAGACCCTGCATGGTGAAAGAAGACTTGGCAGTTGGCTGAGAATTGAAGGAAGAGAAGGAGAGGAGATACCAAGAATCTTCATGTTGAGCTGCTTCCCCTGGGTGGACAGTTGAAATCAGGTGAAATCTAGGCTTTGTTGATTTTTATAAACGTCAGCCTGTCAGTGGACAGGCGGGTGCGCTTATCAGTGATGATGGCACCAGCTGCACTGAAGACCCGCTCTGACAACACGCTAGCGGCAGCCCAGCACCTCCAAGACGTAAAGCGCCAGTTTGGGCCACGTATCCAGCTTTGAAACCCAGTAGTTGTAGGAAGCAGTGATCGGTAAGGACGTTGGTATGGTCAGCAAGGTACTTCCTCACCATGTCCCTGAAGGCTTCCCCCCTACTCTGTCTAGACTGGGGACGGTTGACATAGTCTTGCTGGGGTGCCATGAAACTGTCAAAGGCCTTGGAGAGTGTTCCCCTGCCCCATGACAAGCTGCCTGCTCCACCGCTCCTCTCCCCCGCTCTTGGCCCACAGAACTACGTCCCCTGGCGCTAGTGGTGTCAGATGGGAAGTACATTTTCAGCTTCTGCACCAGGGCCTGTTGATATTGATTCCCTCTCATACTGCGTTCCACGGCAGGAATGAGAGTGGCCAAGTTCTGTTTGTACCGAGGGTCCAGGAGGGTGAACACCCAGTAATTGGTGTTGTCAAAAAAAATTTTAACCCAAGGGTCATGGGAAAGACAGCCTAACAAAGTCAGCCATGTGCGCCAGGGTCCCAACACGCAAAAACTCCCTCTCCTCACTAGCCTCAATTTCCTCCTTCTACTCCTCCTCCTCCACCACCAAATCCTCCTCTTCAGGCCATACACACTCAACAACTAAGGATTGAGCATAGGTACCCTCTTCAGTGGCGGCAGCAGTCTGCTCCTCTTCCTCCTCTTCTTCATTCTCCTCATCCTCTACTCGGTGTTGAGAAACTGACGTCAGGAACAGGTCAGGGCTATCTAGCAGCGGCTGTTCTTCACCCGTCTCCTGAGACGAAGGCAAAGTGTCAGACTTCAGGCTGAGCAGGGAGGTTTGAAGCAGACACAGCAGCGGGATGGTGAGGCTGATTATGGCGTCATCTCCGCTGACCATCTGTGTTGACTCCTCAAAGGGACCCAAGTACCTGACAGATAGCAGACATCCACATCCACTCCTCATTGTAGATTTGAGGTAGCTGACTGACCTGACTACCGCTTCTTACCGAGGTTGACATCTGGCACTCCACAATGGCTCTGCGTTGCTGGTAAACCCTGGCTACCATCTGGAAGGTGGAATTCCACCTCCTGGGCACGTCGCACAGCAGTCGGTGAGCTGGCAGTTGACCTTTGCGCTGCCCTAAGGGTGTCAGCATCCGTGGTTGACTTGCGGAAATGCGGACAGATGCGCCGCACCTTGGTGAGCAAGTCAGGCAAATTGCGGTAGGTCTTAAGGAACCGCTGCACCACTAGGTTGAACATGTGGGCCAGGCATGGTACATGAGTGAGGTTGCCAAGTTGCAGAGCCGCCACCAGGTTTCGCCCGTTGTCACACACAACCATGCCTGGTTTGAGGCTCCGTGGCGCGAGCCAAAAATTTGACTGCGCCGTGATGCCCTGAAACAGCTCCTGGGCCGTGTGCCTCTTGTCACCTAAGCTCAGCAGTTTCAACACCGCCTGTTGGCGCTTACCCACCAAACTGCTGATGCTACAAAATGGAGGCGACATGCTCGTGGAGGGAAATAGAGAGGAGGAGGAGGAAGAAGAGGAGGAAAAAGAGGTGTACAACCCATGAGAGACCGCGACCGAGGTAGGCCCACAATCTTCGGGGTGGGCACCACATGAGCGGAACCAGGGTCAGACTCTGTCCCAGCCTCCACCAAGTTGACCCAATGTGCCGTCAGGGAGATATAGTGTCCTGCCCACCAGCACTTGTCCACGTGTCGTGGTTAGGTGGACCTTGTCGCTGACCGCGTTGGTCAGGGCACGGATGATGTTATCCGACACGTGCTGGTGTAGGGCTGGGACGGCACACCGTGAAAAGTAGTGGCGGCTGGGGACAGAGTATCGAGGGACAGCCACCGCCATGAGGTACCTAAAAGCCTCTTTCTCAACCAGCCAATAGGGCAGCTTCTCCAAGCTCAGCAGTTTGCCTATGTGCACATTGAGGGCTTGTGCATGCGGGTGAGTGGCCGTGTATTTGCGCTTCCGTTCAAAGGTCTGCTGCAGGGACAGTAGAATGCTGCGCTTGGACACCTTGCTGGAGGGGGTGGAGCATAGTGGAGGTGAAGGGGTGCGTGTAGGGTGGGAGGCGCTCCTGCCTGGGGCCTGGATAGGGGGACTGACAGAGCCAGCACCTGACACAGGGGAAGGAGCAGGGGTGCAACTTGCAGTAACTGAACGTCCTTGGTTCCACTAAGTGGGGTGTTTAGCACTCATATGCCTGCGGGGGCTGGTAGTGGTGGCTCCCCTGCTGATCCTGGCGTGGCACACATTGCACACTACAGTCCGTCGGTCATCCGCACTTTCTTTAAAAAAAAAACCTCCAGACTTGGGAACATCTAGGCCTGGCCACGGGAGTTTGACTCCGTGAAACAGTTGCTGATCTACTCGCTCTGCCCCTGCCTCTCCCTCTGCCCACCCCTCTACCTCTTCCAACCGGTCCTGCGGGTGATCTTGCCTCCCCCTCAGAAGCATGGTCTTCACTAGGCTTATCCACCCAGCTCGGGTCAGTCACCTCGTCCTCATCCACCAGCTCCTCACTCTCCTCCTCACTCTGAGTTACATCCATGACAACAACCTCACTGTCTGACAACCGGGTCTCATCGTCATCATCAGACGCCTCTTCCAACCCCGCTTGCAAGTCCCCACTCTCATCACCCACTGACTGCATGAGCTGCATAATTTGGGCATCAGGACAGAGCGACTGCTCCGGTTGCTCTGACTCAGGGAAGGGTCCAGAAAAGAGTTCCTGAGAGCCCGGTGGTGGTGGTGGATCTGAATCCCTTCTTTCCCTGGAGGGGCCAGGATGTGGGGAAGGAGGCTATATATATATATATATATATATATATATATATATATATATATATATATATATACACAGTATATATAAAATAGCTGTTACCTCCTATTATTATAAATATTATAGCTGTTACCTCCGATTACTATATATATATATATATATATATATATATATATATATACAGTGGGGAAAAAAAGTATTTAGTCAGTCACCAATAGTGCAAGTTCTTCCACTTAAAAACATGATAATTTACATCATAACTGTAATTTACACCATATTAGACCTCAACTATGAGAGACAAAATGAGAAAACAAATCCCGAAAATCACATTGTCTGATTTTGTAAGAATTTATTTGCAAATTACAGTGGAAAATAAGTATTTGGTCACCTATAAACAATCAAGATTTCTGGCTCTCACAGACCTGTAACTTCTTCTTTAACCTCTTAAGGACATAGGACGTACCGGTACGTCCTATGTCCTCACTTGCACTTCAAAGCGGGGCCGCGCGGCGGCCCCGCTTTGAAGTGCCGCGATCCCGGGTGCCGCGTGTAGCCCGGGACCGCTGCTATTAGCGGGCACGGTCTGATCGCCGTGCCCGCTAATTAGCTAATCGGAGGCAGCTGTCAAAGTTGACAGCTGCCTCCGATTACCGGAGGCAACGTTTCCCTGGTGTCTAGTGGGGGAGATCGCTCCTCCGGGACCTTGTCCCGGAGGAGCGATCTCCGTTACTGATGCCGGCCGGGGACGCGTCCAAGATGGCGCCGTCCTCGGCTCGGCACTCGTTTACTTCCGGCTGCAGCAGCCGAAAGCAAACGAGTGCCGATCTCATGGATCTCTGCAGCATATCTATGCTGCAGAGATCTCAATGAGAGATCACAGTGTATATACTAGAAGTCCCCCAGGGGGAATAACCCTAACCCCAGGGGGGGAATAACCCTAACCCCAGGGGGGGAATAACCTTAACCCCAGGGGGAATAACCCTAACCCCAGGGGGAATAACCCTAACCCCAGGGGGGGAATAACCCTAACCCCAGGGGGGGAATAACCCTAACCCCAGGGGGGCTTCTAGTATATGTGTAAAAAAAAAAAAAAAAAGTGTTGTTAATAGTAAAAAGCCCCCTCCCTAATAAAAGTCTGAATCACCCCCTTTTCCCAGGTTTTAAATAAAAGTAAACAAATAAATAAATAAACATGTTTGCTATCGCCGCGTGCGTAATCGCCCGAACTATTAATTAATCACATTCCTGATCTCGTACGGTAAACGGCGTCAGCGCAAAAAAATCCCAAAGTGCAAAATTGCGCATTTTTGGTCGCATCAAATCCAGAAAAAATGTAATAAAAAGTGATCAAAAAGACGTATATGCGCAATCAAGGTACCGATAGAAAGATCAAATCATGGCGCAAAAAATGACACCTCGCACAGCCCCATAGAGCAAAGGATAAAAGCGCTATAAGCCGGGAATGGAGCGATTTTAAGGAACGTATTTTGGTTAACAACGGTTTGAATTTTTTACAGGCCATCAGATACAATATAAGTTATACATGTTATATATCGTTTTAATCATAACGACTTGAGGAACATGCATAACAAGTCAGTTTTACCCCAGGGTGAATGGCGTAAAAACACATTTCCCCCAAATAAAAGAAATGCGTTTTTTTTTTTCAATTTCACCACACTTCGAATTTTTTTCTGGTTTCGCAGTGTACTTTATGCAAAAATTCAGCCTGTAATTGCAAAGTACAATTAGTGACGCAAAAAATAAGGGGTCATGTGGGTTTCTAGGTGGAAAAAATGCAAGTGCTATGACCTTTTAAACACAAGGAGGAAAAACCGAAAACGTAAAAACGAAAATGGGCCATGTCCTTAAAGGGTTAAGGGTATATTCACACGGGCGGGCTCGCAGCGAGATTCTCGCTGCGAGCCCGGCAGGTCCTGGCAGTTCCCATACACTACATACTTGCTGCGGTCTAAACGACCGCAGCGAGTATGTAATTATACCGCCCTTAACCCCTTCTGCTCCCGCCCGGCTCCCCCGCTGTAAGCATACTTTACCTGTCCTTGCTGCACGGGTCCGGCGTCCTGCTCTCCCGCCCGGCCAATCAGTGGCTGCGGCTGGGCAACACACTAATAGTCCGGACAGGAGAGCAGGACACCGGACCCGTGCAGCAAGGACAAGTAAAGTATGCTTACAGCGGGGGAGCCGGCCGGGAGCAGAAGGGGTTAAGGGCGGCAGAATTACATACTCGCTGCGGTCGTTTAGACCGCAGCAAGTATGTAGTGTATGGGAACTGCCAGGCTCGCAGCGAGAATCTCCCTGCGAGCCCGCCCGTGTGAATATACCCTAAGAGTCTCCTCTTTCCTCCACTCATTACCTGTAGTAATGGCACCTGTTTAAACTTGTTATCAGTATAAAAAGACACCTGTGCACACCCTCAAACAGTCAGACTCCAAACTCCACTATGGTGAAGACCAAAGAGCTGTCAAAGGACACCAGAAACAAAATTGTAGCCCTGCACCAGGCTGGGAAGACTGAATCTGCAATAGGCAACCAGCTTGGAGTGAAGAAATCAACTGTGGGAGCAATAATTAGAAAATGGAAGACATACAAGACCACTGATAATCTCCCTCGATCTGGGGCTCCACGCAAAATCTCACCCCGTGGGGTCAAAATGATCACAAGAACGGTGAGCAAAAATCCCAGAACCACGTGGGGCGACCTAGTGAATGAACTGCAGAGAGCTGGGACCAATGTAACAAAGCCTACCATCAGTAAGGCACTACGCCAGTGCCAGGGACTCAGATCCTGCAGTGCCAGACGTGTCCCACTGCTTAAGCCAGTACATGTCTGGGCCCGTCTGCAGTTTGCTGGAGAGCATTTGGATGATACAGAAGAGTATTGGGAGAATGTCCTATCGTCTGATGAAACCAAAGTGGAACTGTTTGGTAGAAACACAACTTGTCGTGTTTGGAGGAAAAAGAAAACTGAGTTGCATCCATCACACACCATAGCTACTGTAAAGCATGGGGGGGGGGGGGAACATCAGGCTTTGGGGCTGTTTCTCTGCAAAGGGGCCAGGACGACTGATCCGGGTACATGAAAGAATGAATGGGGCCATGGATCGGGAGATACTGAGTGCAAACCTCCTTCCATCAGCAAGGGCATTGTAGATGAAACGTGGCTGACAATGATCCAAAGCGCACCGCCAGGGCAACCAAGGAGCGGCTTGGTAAGAAGCATTTCTAGGTCCTGGAGTGGCCGAGCCAGTCTCCACATCTCAACCCTATAGAAAACCTTTGGAGGGAGGTGAAAGTCCGTGTTGCCAAGCGACAGCCCCAAAACATCACTGCTCTAGAGGAGATCTGCATGGAGGAATGGGCCAACAGACCAACAACAGTGTGCGCCAACCTTGTGAGAACTTACAGAAAACGTGTGACCTCTGTCATTGCCAACAAAGGAGATAGGACAAAGGATTGGGAGGAAATTTTGTTACTGACCAAATACTTATTTTCCACCATAATTTGCAAATAAATTCTTAAAAAGTCAGACAATGTGATTTTCGGGATTTGTTTTCTCATTTTGTCTCCCATAGTTGAGGTCTAATATGGTGTCAATTACAGACGCCTCTCATCTTTGTAAGTGGTGGAACTTGCACTATTGGGGACGGACTAAATACTTTTTTTCCCACTGTATGTATATTATAGCTGTTACCTCCTATTACTATATATATATATTTTAGCTGTTTCCTTCTATTACTATACATACATATAATATCCTTTTGGCAATTCCTTCTCAAGCTTCCTCTAAGGTGACACAGTCAGTGACCACTTTAGAATCAGATACAATCACAGGAGGGGTATCACAATTAAAACATAAATTTTAATATCCCCACAAAACACACAGAAACAACAAGTGTCACCCGGCCACTAAAAGCCCCTCCCCCCCGCTAAGCAATCATAGGGCTTCAAGAAACACGCTGAATAGGCAGGATGGAGGAGGTCTCAGCAGGCAAGTATCCTGCTAGTTGTCACTCATTGCCGGTGATGACACAGTGCTGCCAGTGGTCCCGTGTAGCTGCCACAGTGCTGCCAGTGGTCCCGTGTAGCCGCCACAGTGCTGCCAGTGGTCCCGTGTAGCTGCCACAGTGCTGCCAGTGGTCCAGTGTAGCTGCCACAGTGCTGCCAGTGGTCCAGTGTAGCTGCCACAGTGCTGCCAGTGGTCCAGTGTAGCTGCCACAGTGCTGCCAGTGGTCCAGTGTAGCTGCCACAGTGCTGCCAGTGGTCCCGTGTAAGTGACAGATTAAAAGTTGTTTTACATGTGATACCCCTCCTGTGATTAGATGTTGATCCGGTGGTAAAGCTACATTATTGGTTGATACGATAACGATATCTGGTGATCACGTCAACTAAAAGAAAAGTCTGAGGAACAACAACCTGTGAGTACTGCTCATCCACCCCATCCACCTAGAAGCAACTAATTCTCTATCACTTACACCAAGCTCACTATTCCTATAAGCACTCTGTCTACAAAGCTACCAACACCCACCCACATCAGTCCCTCTCTCCTTCCATCACTCATCCCCCCAGTGGAATCCACCCACATCAGTCCCTCTCTCCTTCCATCACCCATCCCCCCCAGTGGAATCTTTCCACATCAGTCCCTCTCTCCTTCCATCACTCATCCCCCCAGTGGAATCCACCCACATCAGTCCCTCTCTCCTTCCATCACCCATCCCCCCCAGTGGAATCCACCCACATCAGTCCCTCTCTCCTTCCATCACTCATCCCCCCAGTGGAATCCACCCACATCAGTCCCTCTCTCCTTCCATCCCCCCAGTGGAATCCACCCACATCAGTCCCTCTCTCCTTCCATCACTCATCCCCCCCAGTGGAATCCCTCCACATCAGTCCCTCTCTCCTTCCATCACCAATCCCCCCCAGTGGAATCCACCCACATCAGTCCCTCTCCTTCCATCACCCAGCCCCCCAGTGGAATCCACCCACATCAGTCCCTCTCTCCTTCCATCACACATCCCCCCCCAGTGGAATCCACCCACATCAGTCCCTCTCTCCTTACATCACCCATCCCCCCCAGTGGAATCCCTCCACATCAGTCCCTCTCTCCTTCCATCACCCATCCCCCCAGTGGAATCCACCCACATCAGTCCCTCTCTCCTTCCATCCCCCCCAGTGGAATTCACCCACATCAGTCCCTCTCTCCTTCCATCCCCCATCCCCCCAGTGGAATCCACCCACATCAGTCCCTCTCTCCTTCCATCACCCATCCCCCCCAGTGGAATCCACCCACATCAGTTCCACTGTCCTTCCATCACCCCCCCCCCAGTGGAATCACTCCACATCAGTCCCTCTCTCCTTCCATCACCCATCCCCCCCCAGTGGAATCACTCCACATCAGTCCCTCTCTCCTTCCATCCCCCATCCCCCCAGTGGAATCCACCCACATCAGTCCCTCTCTCCTTCCATCACCCATCCCCCCCCCCCAGTGGAATCACTCCACATCAGTCCCTCTCTCCTTCCATCACCCATCCCCCCAGTGGAATAACTCCACATCAGTCCCTCTCTCCTTCCATCACCCCCAGTGGAATCCACCCACATCAGTCCCTCTCTCCTTCCATCACCCATCCCCCCCCAGTGGAATCCCTCCACATCAGTCCCTCTCTCCTTCCATCACCCATCCCCCCAGTGGAATCCACCCACATCAGTCCCTCTCTCCTTCCATCACCCATCCCCCCCAGTGGAATCCACCCACATCGGCCCCTCTCTCCTTCCATCACCCATCCCCCCAGTGGAATCCACCCACATCAGTCCCTCTCTCCTTCCATCACCCATCCCCCCCAGTGGAATCCACCCACATCAGTTCCACTGTCCTTCCATCACCCCCCCCCCCCAGTGGAATCACTCCACATCAGTCCCTCTCTCCTTCCATCACCCATCCCCCCCCCAGTGGAATCACTCCACATCAGTCCCTCTCTCCTTCCATCCCCCATCCCCCCAGTGGAATCCACCCACATCAGTCCCTCTCTCCTTCCATCACCCATCCCCCCCAGTGGAATCCACCCACATCAGTCCCTCTATCCTTCCATCACCCATCCCCCCCCCCCAGTGGAATCACTCCACATCAGTCCCTCTCTCCTTCCATCACCCATCCCCCCAGTGGAATAACTCCACATCAGTCCCTCTCTCCTTCCATCACCCATCCCCTCCAGTGGAATCCACCCACATCAGTCCCTCTTTCCTTCCATCACCAATCCCCCCCCCCCCAATGGAATCCCTCCACATCAGTCCCTCTCTCCTTCCATCACTCATCCCCCTAGTGGAATCCCTCCACATCAGTCCCTCTCTCCTTCCATCACCCATCCCCCCCAGTGGAATCTCTCCACATCAGTCCCTCTCTCCTTCCATCACCCATCCCCCCCAGTGGAATCCACCTACATCAGTCCCTCTCTCCTTCCATCACTCATCCCCCCAGTGGAATCCACCCACATCAGTCCCTCTCTCCTTCCATCCCCCATCCCGCAAGTGGAATCCACCCACATCAGTCCCTCTCTCCTTCCATCACCCATCCCCCCCAGTGGAATCCACCCACATCAGTCCCTCTCTCCTTCCATCACCCATCCCCACCAGTGGAATCCACCCACATCAGTCCCTCTCTCCTTCCATCACCCATCGCCTGTAGACCCGTCCTCTCCATGCTCCGCTCTATCTGTAGTATGTGACACTGTAGCCCCCCCAGCTCCTCCTCTCCATGCTCCGCTCTATCTGTATGTGACACTGTAGCCCCCCAGCTCCCCCTCTCCATGCTCCGCTCTATCTGTATGTGACACTGTAGCCCCCCCAGCTCCTCCTCTCCATGCTCCGCTCTATCTGTAGTATGTGACACTGTAGCCCCCAGCTCCTCCTCTCCATGCTCCGCTCTATCTGTAGTATGTGACACTGTAGCCCCCCAGCTCCTCCTCTCCATGCTCCGCTCTATCTGTATGTGACACTCCATGCTCCGCTCTATCTGTATGTGACACTGTAGCCCCCCAGATCCTCCTCTCCATGCTCCGCTCTATCTGTATGTGACACTGTAGCCCCCAGCTCCTCTTCTCCATGCTCCGCTCTATCTGTAGTATGTGACACTGTAGCCCCCCAGCTCCTCCTCTCCATGCTCCGCTCTATCTGTAGTATGTGACACTGTAGCCCCCCCAGCTCCTCCTCTCCATGCTCCGCTCTATCTGTATGTGACACTGTAGCCCCCCAGCTCCCCCTCTCCATGCTCCGCACTATCTGTAGTATGTGACACTGTAGCCCCCCCAGCTCCTCCTCTCTATGCTCCGCTCTATCTGTATGTGACACTGTAGCCCCCCAGCTCCTTCTCTCCATGCTCTGCTCTATCTGTATGTGACACTGTAGCCCCCCAGCTCCTCCTCTCCATGCTCCGCTCTATCTGTAGTATGTGACACTGTAGCCCCCCAGCTCCTCCTCTCCATGCTCCGCTCTATCTGTAGTATGTGACACTGTAGCCCCCAGCTCCTCCTCTCCATGCTCCGCTCTATCTGTAGTATGTGACACTGTAGCCCCCAGCTCCTCCTCTCCATGCTCCGCTCTATCTGTATGTGACACTGTAGCCCCCAGCTCCTCCTCTCCATGCTCCGCTCTATCTGTAGTATGTGACACTGTAGCCCCCCAGCTCCTCCTCTCCATGCTCCGCTCTATCTGTAGTATGTGACACTGTAGCCCCCCAGCTCCTCCTCTCCATGCTCGGCTCTATCTGTATGTGACACTGTAGCCCCCCAGCTCCTCCTCTCCATGCTCCGCTCTATCTGTAGTATGTGACACTGTAGCCCCCCAGCGTCCTCCTCTCCATGCTCCGCTCTATCTGTAGTATGTGACACTGTAGCCCCCAGCTCCTCCTCTCCATGCTCCGCTCTATCTGTAGTATGTGACACTGTAGCCCCCCAGCTCCTCCTCTCCATGCTCCGCTCTATCTGTATGTGACACTGTAGCCCCCCAGCTCCTCCTCTCCATGCTCCGCTCTATCTGTAGTATGTGACACTGTAGCCCCCCAGCTCCTCCTCTCCCTGCTCCGCTCTATCTGTATGTGACACTGTAGCCCCCAGCTCCTCCCCTCCATGCTCCGCTCTATCTGTATGTGACACTGTAGCCCCCCAGCTCCTCCTCTCCATGCTCCGCTCTATCTGTATGTGACACTGTAGCCCCCCCAGCTCCCCCTCTCCATGCTCCACTCTATCTGTAGTATGTGACACTGTAGCCCCCCAGCTCCCCCTCTCCATGCTCTGCTCTATCTGTATGTGACACTGTAGCCCCCAGCTCCTCCTCTCCATGCTCCGCTCTATCTGTATGTGACACTGTAGCCCCCCAGCTCCTCCTCTTCATGCTCCGCTCTATCTGTAGTATGTGACACTGTAGCCCCCCAGCTCCTCCTCTCCATGCTCCGCTCTATCTGTATGTGACACTGTAGCCCCCCAGCTCCTCCTCTTCATGCTCCGCTCTATCTGTAGTATGTGACACTGTAGCCCCCCAGCTCCTCCTCTCCATGCTCCGCTCTATCTGTATGTGACACTGTAGCCCCCCAGCTCCTCCTCTTCATGCTCCGCTCTATCTGTAGTAGGTGACACTGTAGCCCCCCAGCTCCTCCTCTCCATGCTCCGCTCTATCTGTATGTGACACTGTAGCCCCCCAGCTCCTCTCTCCATGCTCCGCTCTATCTGTAGTATGGTGACACTGTAGCCCCCCAGCTCCTCCTCTCCATGCTCCCGCTCTATCTGTAGTATGTGACACTGTAGCCCCCCAGCTCCTCCTCTCCATGCTCCGCTCTATCTGTAGTAGGTGACACTGTAGCCCCCCAGCTCCTCCTCTCCATGCTCCGCTCTATCTGTAGTATGTGACACTGTAGCCCCCCAGCTCCTCCTCTCCATGCTCCGCTCTATCTGTATGTGACACTGTAGCCCCCCAGCTCCCCCTCTCCATGCTATCTGTAGTATGTGACACTGTAGCCCCCAGCTCCTCCTCTCCATGCTCCGCTCTATCTGTAGTATGTGACACTGTAGCCCCCCAGCTCCTCCTCTCCATGCTCCGCTCTATCTGTAGTATGTGACACTGTAGCCCCCCAGCTCCCCCTCTCCATGCTCCGCTCTATCTGTATGTGACACTGTAGCCCCCCAGCTCCTCCTCTCCATGCTCCGCTCTATCTGTATGTGACCCTGTAGCCCCCCAGCTCCTCCTCTCCATGCTCCGCTCTATCTGTAGTATGTGACACTGTAGCCCCCCAGCTCCTCCTCTCCATGCTCCGCTCTATCTGTATGTGACCCTGTAGCCCCCCAGCTCCTCCTCTCCATGCTCCGCTCTATCTGTATGTGACCCTGTAGCCCCCAGCTCCTCCTCTCCATGCTCCGCTCTATCTGTAGTATGTGACACTGTAGCCCCCCAGCTCCTCCTCTCCATGCTCCGCTCTATCTGTAGTATGTGACACTGTAGCCCCCCAGCTCCTCCTCTCCATGCTCCGCTCTATCTGTATGTGACACTGTAGCCCCCCAGCTCCTCCTCTCCATGCTCCGCTCTATCTGTAGTATGTGACACCGTAGCCCCCCAGCTCCTCCTCTCCATGCTCCGCTCTATCTGTATGTGACACTGTAGCCCCCAGCTCCTCCTCTCCTTGCTCCGCTCTATCTGTATGTGACACTGTAGCCCCCCAGCTCCTCCTCTCCATGCTCCGCTCTATCTGTAGTATGTGACACTGTAGCCCCCAGCTCCTCCTCTCCATGCTCCGCTCTATCTGTAGTATGTGACACTGTAGCCCCCCAGCTCCTCCTCTCCATGCTCCGCTCTATCTGTAGTATGTGACACTGTAGCCCCCCAGCTCCTCCTCTCCATGCTCCGCTCTATCTGTAGTATGTGACACTGTAGCCCCCCAGCTCCTCCTCTCCATGCTCCGCTCTATCTGTATGTGACACTGTAGCCCCCCAGCTCCTCCTCTCCATGCTCCGCTCTATCTGTAGTATGTGACACTGTAGACCCCCAGCTCCTCCTCTCCATGCTCCGCTCTATCTGTAGTATGTGACACTGTAGCCCCCCAGCTCCTCCTCTCCATGCTCCGCTCTATCTGTATGTGACACTGTAGCCCCCCAGCTCCTCCTCTCCATGCTCCGCTCTATCTTTATGTGACACTGTAGCCCCCCAGCTCCCCCTCTCCATGCTCCGCTCTATCTGTATGTGACACTGTAGCCCCCCAGCTCCTCCTCTCCATGCTCCGCTCTATCTGTAGTATGTGACACTGTAGCCCCCAGCTCCTCCTCTCCATGCTCCGCTCTATCTGTAGTATGTGACACTGTAGCCCCCCAGCTCCTCCTCTCCATGCTCCGCTCTATCTGTATGTGACACTGTAGCCCCCCAGCTCCCCCTCTCCATGCTCAGCTCTATCTGCAGAGCCTAACTGGGAGAGGGAACCCTCTGCCCCCAAGAGTTAGCTAGCTTCCACTGACAGCTACTCAGGGATTGTACAAAGTTCTGCCCTCCTCCTCCTCCTCAGGGTTTGCACAGAGTTCTGCCCTCTTCTTCCTCCTCAGGGGTTGCACAGAGTTCTGCCCTCCTCCTCCTCCTCCTCAGGGGTTGCACAGAGTTCTGCCCTCCTCCTCCTCAGGGGTTTCACAGAGTTCTGCACTCTTCTTCCTCCTCAGGGGTTGCACAGAGTTCTGCCCTCCTCCTCCTCCTCCTCCTCCTCCTCAGGGGTTGCACAGAGTTCTGCCCTCCTCCTCCTCCTCCTCCTCAGGGGTTGCACAGAGTTCTGCCCTCCTCCTCCTCCTCAGGGGTTGCACAGAGTTCTGCACTCTTCTTCCTCCTCAGGGGTTGCACAGAGTTCTGCCCTCCTCCTCCTTCTCCTCAGGGGTTGCACAGAGTTCTGCCCTCCTCCTCCTCAGGGGTTGCACAGAGTTCTGCCCTCCTCCTCCTCCTCAGGGGTTGCACAGAGTTCTGCCCTTCTCCTCCTCCTCCTCAGGGGTTGCACAGAGTTCTGCCCTCCTCCTCCTCCTCAGGGGTTGCACAGAGTTCTGCCCTTCTCCTCCTCCTCCTCAGGGGTTGCACAGAGTTCTGCCCTCCTCCTCCTCAGGGGTTGCACAAAGTTCTGCCCTCCTCCTCCTCCTCAGGGGTTGCACAGAGTTCTGCCCTCCTCCTCCTCCTCCTCAGGGGTTGCACAGAGTTCTGCCCTTCTCCTCCTCCTCCTCAGGGGTTGCACAGAGTTCTGCCCTCCTCCTCCTCAGGGGTTGCACAAAGTTCTGCCCTCCTCCTCCTCCTCAGGGGTTGCACAGAGTTCTGCACTCTTCTTCCTCCTCAGGGGTTGCACAGAGTTCTGCCCTCCTCCTCCTCCTCAGGGGTTGCACAGAGTTCTGCCCTCCTCCTCCTCAGGGGTTGCACAGAGTTCTGCCCTCCTCCTCCTCAGGGGTTGCACAGAGTTCTGCCCTCCTCCTCCTCCAGGGTTGCACAGAGTTCTGCCCTTCTCCTCCTCCTCCTCCTCCTCAGGGGTTGCACAGAGTTCTGCCCTCCTCCTCCTCCTCCTCCTCCTCAGGGGTTGCACAGAGTTCTGCCCTCCTCCTCCTCAGGGGTTGCACAGAGTTCTGCCCTTCTCCTCCTCCTCCTCAGGGGTTGCACAGAGTTCTGCCCTCCTCCTCCTCCTCCTCAGGGGTTGCACAGAGTCCTGCCCTCCTCCTCCTCCTCCTCAGGGGTTGCACAGAGTTCTGCCCTCCTCCTCCTCCTCCTCCTCAGGGGTTGCACAGAGTTCTGCCCTCCTCCTCCTCAGGGGTTGCACAGAGTTCTGCCCTTCTCCTCCTCCTCCTCAGGGGTTGCACAGAGTTCTGCCCTCCTCCTCCTCCTCCTCCTCCTCAGGGGTTGCACAGAGTCCTGCCCTCCTCCTCCTCCTCCTCAGGGGTTGCACAGAGTCCTGCCCTCCTCCTCCTCAGGGGTTGCACAGAGTTCTGCCCTCCTCCTCCTCAGGTGTTGCACAGAGTTCTGCCCTCCTCCTCCTCCTCCTCAGGGGTTGCACAGAGTCCTGCCCTCCTCCTCCTCAGGGGTTGCACAGAGTTCTGCCCTCCTCCTCCTCCTCCTCCTCAGGGGTTGCACAGAGTCCTGCCCTCCTCCTCCTCAGGGGTTGCACAGAGTTCTGCCCTCCTCCTCCTCCTCAGGGGTTGCACAGAGTTCTGCCCTCCTCCTCCTCAGGAGTTGCACAGAGTTCTGCCCTCCTCCTCCTCCTCCTCAGGGGTTGCACAGAGTTCTGCCCTCCTCCTCCTCAGGGGTTGCACAGAGTTCTGCCCTCCTCCTCCTCCTCCTCAGGGGTTGCACAAAGTTCTGCCCTCCTCCTCCTCCTCAGGGGTTGCACAGAGTTCTGCCCTCCTCCTCCTCCTCAGGGGTTGCACAGAGTTCTGCCCTCCTCCTCCTCAGGGGTTGCACAGAGTTCTGCCCTCCTCCTCCTCAGGGGTTGCACAGAGTTCTGCCCTTCTCCTCCTCCTCAGGGGTTGCACAGAGGGTCTCCGCGCTAATTTCATAGTGTAAATGGACCCTGACACTTGCTTCACAGATCACTACACATCACACTTAATACACAGGAGAAGACTACACATGGCACCAACCATACAGCACTTACGCCTCAGTCACATGATCCAGGAATCCAGGATGCAGCATGCGGGTTAGATCGGCCAGAACAAGACTACTTGGGCTTCCAATAAGACCAAGAAAGTGTCCGGGATCTTGAACCGCGGAGATGAGCGCCACGTGCAGGAACGTCACAAGTCCTGCAGCAGTAGAGAAAACGTGGTAACAGCACTCATCTCCCATCATCCTTCATACACAGCCCTCATCTCCCATCATCCTTCATACACAGCCCTCATCTCCCATCATCCCCCCCATACACAGCCCTCATCTCCCATCATCCTCCATACACAGCCCTCATCTCCCATCATCCTCCATACACAGCCCTCATCTCCCATCATCCCCCCCATACACAACCCTCATCTCCCATCATCCCCCCCATACACAGCCCTCATCTCCCATCATCCCCCATACACAGCCCTCATCTCCCATCATCCCCCCCCTACACAGCCCTCATCTCCCATCATCCTCCATACACAGCCCTCATCTCCCATCATCCCCCCCATACACAGCCCTCATCTCCCATCATCCCCCCATACACAGCCCTCATCTCCCATCATCCTCCATACACAGCCCTCATCTCCCATCATCCCCCCCATACACAGCCCTCATCTCCCATCATCCCCCCCATACACAGCCCTCATCTCCCATCATCCCCCCCATACACAGCCCTCATCTCCCATCATCCCCCCATACACAGCACTCATCTCCCATCACCCCCCCCATACACAGCCCTCATCTCCCATCATCCTCCATACACAGCCCTCATCTCCCATCATCCCCCATACACAGCCCTCATCTCCCATCATCCCCCATACACAGCCCTCATCTCCCATCATCCCCCCATACACAGCACTAATCTCCCATCATCCCCCCATACACAGCACTAATCTCCCATCATCCCTCCATACACAGCACTAATCTCCCATCATCCCCCCATACACAGCCCTCATCTCCCATCATCCCCCATACACAGCCCTCATCTCCCATCATCCCCCCCATACACAGCCCTCATCTCCCATCATACCCCCATACACAGCCCTCATCTCCCATCATCCCCCCATACACAGCCCTCATCTCCCATCATCCCCCACACACAGCCCTCATCTCCCATCATCCCCCATACACAGCCCTCATCTCCCATCATCCCCCCCATACACAGCCCTCATCTCCCATCATCCCCCCCATACACAGCCCTCATCTCCCATCATCCCCCCATACACAGCCCTCATCTCCCATCATCCCCCACACACAGCCCTCATCTCCCATCATCCCCCATACACAGCCCTCATCTCCCATCATCCCCCCCTACACAGCCCTCATCTCCCATCATCCTCCATACACAGCCCTCATCTCCCATCATCCCCCCCATACACAGCCCTCATCTCCCATCATCCCCCCATACACAGCCCTCATCTCCCATCATCCCCCATACACAGCCCTCATCTCCCATCATCCCCCATACACAGCCCTCATCTCCCATCATCCCCCATACACAGCCCTCATCTCCCATCATCCCCCACACACAGCCCTCATCTCCCATCATCCCCCATACACAGCCCTCATCTCCCATCATCCCCCCCTACACAGCCCTCATCTCCCATCATCCCCCCCATACACAGCCCTCATCTCCCATCATCTCCCATACACAGCACTCATCTCCCATCATCCCCCCATACACAGCCCTCATCTCCCATCATCCCCCCATACACAGCCCTCATCTCCCATCATCCCCCCATACACAGCCCTCATCTCCCATCATCCCCCCCTACACAGCCCTCATCTCCCATCATCCTCCATACACAGCCCTCATCTCCCATCATCCCCCCCATACACAGCCCTCATCTCCCATCACCCCCCCATACACAGCCCTCATCTCCCATCATCCTCCATACACAGCCCTCATCTCCCATCATCCCCCATACACAGCCCTCATCTCCCATCATCCCCCATACACAGCCCTCATCTCCCATCATCCCCCCATACACAGCCCTCATCTCCCATCATCCCCCATACACAGCCCTCATCTCCCATCATCCCCCCCTACACAGCCCTCATCTCCCATCATCCCCCCCATACACAGCCCTCATCTCCCATCATCTCCCATACACAGCACTCATCTCCCATCATCCCCCCATACACAGCCCTCATCTCCCATCATCCCCCCATACACAGCCCTCATCTCCCATCATCCCCCCCATACACAGCCCTCATCTCCCATCATCCCCCATACACAGCACTCATCTCCCATCATCCCCCCATACACAGCCCTCATCTCCCATCATCCCCCATACACAGCCCTCATGTCCCATCACCCCCCATACACAGCCCTCATGTCCCATCACCCCCCATACACAGCCCTCATCTCCCATCATCCTCCATACACAGCCCTCATCTCCCATCATCCCCCCCATACACAGCCCTCATCTCCCATCATCCTCCATACACAGCCCTCATCTCCCATCATCCCCCATACACAGCCCTCATGTCCCATCACCCCCCATACACAGCCCTCATGTCCCATCACCCCCCATACACAGCCCTCATCTCCCATCATCCTCCATACACAGCCCTCATCTCCCATCATCCCCCCCATACACAGCCCTCATCTCCCATCATCCTCCATACACAGCCCTCATCTCCCATCATCCCCCCCATACACAGCCCTCATCTCCCATCATCCCCCCCATACACAGCCCTCATCTCCCATCATCCCCCATACACAGCACTAATCTCCCATCATCCCCCCATACACAGCACTAATCTCCCATCATCCCCCCATACACAGCACTAATCTCCCATCATCCCCCCATACACAGCCCTCATCTCCCATCATCCCCCATACACAGCCCTCATCTCCCATCATCCCCCCCCATACACAGCCCTCATCTCCCATCATCCCCCCATACACAGCCCTCATCTCCCATCATCCCCCCATACACAGCACTCATCTCCCATCACCCCCCCCCATACACAGCCCTCATCTCCCATCATCCTCCATACACAGCCCTCATCTCCCATCATCCCCCCATACACAGCCCTCATGTCCCATCATCCCCCATACACAGCCCTCATCTCCCATCATCCCCCCATACACAGCACTAATCTCCCATCATCCCTCCATACACAGCACTAATCTCCCATCATCCCCCCATACACAGCCCTCATCTCCCATCATCCCCCATACACAGCCCTCATCTCCCATCATCCCCCCCCTACACAGCCCTCATCTCCCATCATCCCCCATACACAGCACTCATCTCCCATCATCCCCCCCATACACAGCCCTCATCTCCCATCATCCCCCCATACACAGCCCTCATCTCCCATCATCCCCCCCATACACAGCCCTCATCTCCCATCATCCCCCCATACACAGCCCTCATCTCCCATCATCCCCCACACACAGCCCTCATCTCCCATCATCCCCCATACACAGCCCTCATCTCCCATCATCCCCCCCCTACACAGCCCTCATCTCCCATCATCCCCCCATACACAGCCCTCATCTCCCATCATCCCCCCATACACAGCACTCATCTCCCATCATCCCCCCATACACAGCCCTCATCTCCCATCATCCCCCATACACAGCCCTCATCTCCCATCATCCCCCATACACAGCCCTCATCTCCCATCATCCCCCCCATACACAGCCCTCATCTCCCATCATCCCCCCCATACACAGCCCTCATCTCCCATCATCCCCCCATACACAGCACTAATCTCCCATCATCCCCCCATACACAGCCCTCATCTCCCATCATCCTCCATACACAGCCCTCATCTCCCATCATCCCCATACACAGCCCTCATCTCCCATCATCCCCCATACACAGCCCTCATCTCCCATCATCCCCCCCCTACACAGCCCTCATCTCCCATCATCCCCCCATACACAGCACTAATCTCCCATCATCCCCCCATACACAGCCCTCATCTCCCATCATCCTCCATACACAGCCCTCATCTCCCATCATCCCCCATACACAGCCCTCATCTCCCATCATCCCCCATACACAGCCCTCATCTCCCATCATCCCCCCCCTACACAGCCCTCATCTCCCATCATCCCCCCATACACAGCCCTCATCTCCCATCATCCCCCCATACACAGCCCTCATCTCCCATCATCCCCCACACACAGCCCTCATCTCCCATCATCCCCCCCATACACAGCCCTCATCTCCCATCATCCCCCACACACAGCCCTCATCTCCCATCATCCCCCCCACACACAGCCCTCATCTCCCATCATCCCCCACACACAGCCCTCATCTCCCATCATCCCCCCCATACACAGCCCTCATCTCCCATCATCCCCCACACACAGCCCTCATCTCCCATCATCCCCCACACACAGCCCTCATCTCCCATCATCCCCCTCACCATGAGCAGACAGCAGCCTCCATTGCGGTGTCAGGATCTCATCCTTCCGCGGTGTGTCTCCCTCCAGCGGGGCTCGTACACTGGAGAAGCGGAGCAGGACGCTAACAGTGCGCCACAGGAGAGCGCCCTCATCTGTCACAGCCGGGAACAGCTGCGAGTCCTGAGAGGGAGGACAAATACAGGCCTGCGACCGTGTACAGAAGCCACACAACCCCCCCCCCCCCAGATGTGACCACCCCCATATCCCCCCCGAATGTGACCCCCCCCCTCCTATCCCCCCCGAATGTGACCCCCCCCAGATGTGACACCCCCCATATCCCCCCCGAATGTGACCCCTACAGATGTGACCCCCCCATATCCCCCCCGAATGTGACCCCCCCATATCCCCCCCGAATGTGACCCCCCCCATATCCCCCCCCCGAATGTGACCCCCCCCAGATGTGACCCCCCCCATACCCCCCCGAATGTGACCCCCCCCCCCAGATGTGACCCTCCCCCCCCATATCCCCCCCAAGCCCGCCTCTTACCTGACTCAGCTGCTGGAGAAGGAGATGAAAGGTCCAGTCATACAACCCGGAGCCCATAGGGGGCGCACACAGCATCTGGAAGACAGGAAGTCACTGCCAACTGCTGCCATATACAATGCCCCCAATGTCAGAAGGGTCTATGGCAAAGGAAAGAACTGACCCATCTGCCCCTACCCCATCCATCACCCACTGGGACACAGACCCATCTGCCCCTACCCCATCCATCACCCACCGGGACACAGACCCATCTGCCCCTACCCCATCCATCACCCACCGGGACACAGACCCATCTGCCCCTACCCCATCCATCACCCACCAGGACACAGGAACAGGCCCCGACCCCATCCATCACCCACCGGGACACAGACCCATCTGCCCCTACCCCATCCATCACCCACCGGGACACAGACCCATCTGCCCCGACCCCATCCATCACCCACCGGGACACAGACCCATCTGCCCCTACCCCATACATCACCCACCGGGACACAGACCCATCTGCCCCTACCCCATCCATCACCCACCGGGACACAGACCCATCTGCCCCTACCCCATACATCACCCACCGGGACACAGGAACAGGCCCTTCTGCCCCTACCCCATCCATCACCCACCGGGACACAGGAACAGGCCCTTCTGCCCCTACCCCATCCATCACCCACCGGGACACAGACCCATCTGCCCCTACCCCATCCATCACCCACCGGGACACAGACCCATCTGCCCCTACCCCATCCATCACCCACAGGGACACAGACCCATCTGCCCCTACCCCATCCATCACCCACCGGGACACAGACCCATCTGCCCCTACCCCATCCATCACCCACCGGGACACAGACCCATCTGCCCCTACCCCATCCATCACCCACCGAGACACAGACCCTTCTGCCCCTACCCCATCCATCACCCACCGAGACACAGACCCATCTGCCCCTACCCCATCCATCACCCACCGGGACACAGACCCATCTGCCCCTACCCCATCCATCACCCACCGGTACACAGACCCATCTGCCCCTACCCCATCCATCACCCACCGGGACACAGACCCATCTGCCCCTACCCCATCCATCACCCACCGGGACACAGACCCATCTGCCCCTACCCCATCCATCACCCACCAGGACACAGACCCATCTGCCCCTACCCCATCCATCACCCACCGGGACACAGACCCATCTGCCCCTACCCCATCCATCACCCACCGGGACACAGACCCATCTGCCCCTATCCCATCCATCACCCACTGGGACACAGGAACAGGCTTATCTGCCCCTACCCCATCCATCACCCACCGGGACACAGACCCATCTGCCCCTATCCCATCCATCAACCACCGGGACACAGACCCATCTGCCCCTACCCCATCCATCACCCACAGGGACACAGACCCATCTGCCCCTACCCCATCCATCACCCACCGAGACACAGACCCATCTGCCCCTACCCCATCCATCACCCACCGGGACACAGACCCATCTGCCCCTACCCCATCCATCACCCACCGGGACACAGACCCATCTGCCCCTACCCCATCCATCACCCACCGGGACACAGACCCATCTGCCCCTACCCCATCCATCACCCACCGGGACGCAGACCCATCTGCCCCTACCCCATCCATCACCCACCGAGACACAGGAACAGGCTTATCTGCCCCTACCCCATCCATCACCCACCGAGACACAGGAACAGGCCTATCTGCCCCTAGCCCAAAAATCACCCACCAGGACACAGGAATAGGCCCATCTGCCCCTACCCCATCCCTCACCCACCGGGACACAGACCCATCTGCCCCTGCCCCATCCCTCACCCACCGGGACACAGACCCATCTGCCCCTGCCCCATCCATCACCCACCAGGAAACAGTAACAGGCCCATCTGCCCCTACCCCATCCATCACCAACCGGGACACAGGAACAGGCCCTTCTGCCCCTACCCCATCCATCATCCACCGGGACACAGGAACAGACCCTTCTGCCCCTACCCCATCCATCACCCACTGGGACACAGACCCATCTGCCCCTACACCATCCATCACCCACCAGGACACAGACCCATCTGCCCCTACACCATCCATCACCCACCAGGACACAGACCCATCTGCCCCTACCCCATCCATCACCCACCAGGACACAGGAACAGGCTTATCTGCCCCTACCCCATCCATCACCCACCAGGACACAGGAACAGGCCCATCTATCAATTTCGCAAACAAGGAAAGGGATCAGAAATAAAACACACCTGAGGCACTTGGGACAATGATCTCCTCACAGCAGACAGCAGAACGTCATGTGACAGTGTTATGGGCTCACCCCAGTCATGAAGGGAAACAGTCAGTATGGAGGCCGCAGCCTTGAGAGGGAGAAAATCATAAAGCAGCAATGACGGATTATAATACATCAGATATGAGGTTATAGAGTGGTTTTTTTTGGGGGGGGGGGGGGGGGGGGGGTATTATACAACAGCGATCAGTATCGAAACTCACCACAAGAGACGGGACGTCAGATGAGAGAAGTTGACAGAGCGCTGCTGAGGAGACCAACACCCTGCAAATATGGAGGAGGGAGACGGTGAGAGCACTGACTAGAGAGCGAGAGAGAGAGACGGTGAGAGCACTGACCAGAGAGCGAGAGAGAGAGACGGTGAGTGCACTGACCAGAGAGCGAGAGAGAGAGACGGTGAGAGCACTGACCAGAGAGCGAGAGAGAGAGACGGTGAGTGCACTGACCAGAGAGCGAGAGAGAGACGGTGAGTGCACTGACCATAGAGCGAGAGAGAGACGGTGAGAGCACTGACCAGAGAGCGAGAGACGGTGAGAGCACTGACCAGAGAGCGAGAGAGAGAGACGGTGAGAGCACTGACCAGAGAGCGAGAGAGAGACGGTGAGAGCACTGACCAGAGAGCGAGAGAGAGAGACGGTGAGAGCACTGACCAGACAGAGAGAGAGAGACGGTGAGAGCACTGACCAGAGAGCGAGAGAGAGAGACGGTGAGAGCACTGACCAGAGAGCGAGAGAGAGAGACGGTGAGAGCACTGACCAGAGAGCGAGAGAGAGACGGTGAGAGCACTGACCAGAGAGCAAGAGAGAGAGACGGTGAGAGCACTGACCAGAGAGCGAGAGAGAGACGGTGAGAGCACTGACCAGAGAGTGAGAGAGAGAGAGACGGTGAGAGCACTGACCAGAGAGCGAGAGAGAGACGGTGAGAGCACTGACCAGAGAGCAAGAGAGAGAGACGGTGAGAGCACTGACCAGAGAGCGAGAGAGAGACGGTGAGAGCACTGACCAGAGAGCAAGAGAGAGAGACGGTGAGAGCACTGACCAGACAGAGAGAGAGAGAGACGGTGAGAGCACTGACCAGAGAGCGAGAGACGGTGAGAGCACTGACCAGAGAGCAAGAGAGAGAGACGGTGAGAGCACTGACCAGAGAGCGAGAGAGAGACGGTGAGAGCACTGACCAGAGAGCGAGAGAGAGACGGTGAGAGCACTGACCAGAGAGCGAGAGAGAGAGACGGTGAGAGCACTGACCAGACAGAGAGAGAGAGAGACGGTGAGAGCACTGACCAGAGAGCGAGAGACGGTGAGAGCACTGACCAGAGAGCGAGAGAGAGAGACAGTGAGAGCACTGACCAGAGAGCGAGAGAGAGAGACGGTGAGAGCACTGACCAGAGAGCGAGAGAGAGAGACGGTGAGAGCACTGACCAGAGAGCGAGAGAGAGAGACGGTGAGAGCACTGATCAGAGAGCGAGAGAGACAGACGATGAGAGCACTGACCAGAGAGCGAGAGAGAGAGACGGTGAGAGCACTGACCAGAGAGCGAGAGAGAGAGAGACGGTGAGAGCACTGACCAGAGAGCGAGAGAGAGACAGTGAGAGCACTGACCAGAGAGCGAGACGGTGAGAGCACTGACCAGAGAGCGAGACGGTGAGAGCACTGACCAGAGAGCGAGACGGTGAGAGCACTGACCAGAGAGCGAGAGAGCGAGACGGTGAGAACACTGACCAGAGAGCGAGAGAGAGAGACGGTGAGAGCACTGACCAGACAGAGAGAGAGAGAGACGGTGAGAGCAGTGACCAGAGAGCGAGAGAGAGACGGTGAGAGCACTGACCAGAGAGCGAGAGACGGTGAGAGCACTGACCAGAGAGAGAGAGAGAGACAGACAGTGAGAGCACTGACCAGAGAGCGAGAGAGACGGTGAGAGCACTGACCAGAGAGCGAGAGACGGTGAGAGCACTGATCAGAGAGCGAGAGAGAGACGGTGAGAGCACTGACCAGAGAGCGAGAGACGGTGAGAGCACTGACCAGAAAGCGAGAGAGAGAGACGGTGAGAGCACTGACCAGAAAGCGAGAGAGAGAGAGACGGTGAGAGCACTGACCAGAGAGCGAGAGAGAGAGAGACGGTGAGAGCACTGACCAGAGAGCGAGAGAGAGACAGTGAGAGCACTGACCAGAGAGCGAGACGGTGAGAGCACTGACCAGAGAGCGAGACGGTGAGAGCACTGACCAGAGAGCGAGACGGTGAGAGCACTGACCAGAGAGCGAGAGAGCGAGACGGTGAGAGCACTGACCAGACAGAGAGAGAGAGAGACGGTGAGAGCAGTGACCAGAGAGCGAGAGAGAGACGGTGAGAGCACTGACCAGAGAGCGAGAGACGGTGAGAGCACTGACCAGAGAGAGAGAGAGAGAGAGACAGTGAGAGCACTGACCAGAGAGCGAGAGAGACGGTGAGAGCACTGACCAGAGAGCGAGAGACGGTGAGAGCACTGATCAGAGAGCGAGAGAGAGACGGTGAGAGCACTGACCAGAGAGCGAGAGACGGTGAGAGCACTGACCAGAAAGCGAGAGAGAGAGACGGTGAGAGCACTGACCAGAAAGCGAGAGAGAGACCGTGAGAGCACTGACCAGAGAGCGAGAGAGAGACGGTGAGAGCACTGACCAGAGAGCGAGAGAGAGAGACGGTGAGAGCACTGACCAGAGAGCGAGAGAGAGAGAGACGGTGAGAACATTGACCAGAGAACGAGAGAGAGAGACGGTGAGAGCACTGACCAGAGAGCGAGAGAGAGAGACGGTGAGTGCACTGACCAGAGAGCGAGAGAGAGACGGTGAGAGCACTGACCAGAGAGCGAGA
This sequence comes from Dendropsophus ebraccatus, assembly GCF_027789765.1. Taxonomy (NCBI): domain Eukaryota; kingdom Metazoa; phylum Chordata; class Amphibia; order Anura; family Hylidae; genus Dendropsophus; species Dendropsophus ebraccatus. The sequence goes on from NC_091462.1 coordinate 121,476,695, forward strand.
GAGAGAGACGGTGAGAGCACTGACCAGAGAGCGAGAGAGAGAGAGAGACGGTGAGAGCACTAACCAGAGAGCGAGAGACGGTGAGAGCACTGACCAGAAAGCGAGAGAGAGAGACAGTGAGAGCACTGACCAGAGAGCGAGAGAGACGGTGAGAGCACTGACCAGAGAGCGAGAGACGGTGAGAGCACTGACCAGAGAGCGAGAGAGAGAGACGGTGAGAGCACTGACCAGAAAGCGAGAGAGAGAGACGGTGAGAGCACTGACCAGAAAGCGAGAGAGAGAGACGGTGAGAGCACTGACCAGAGAGTGAGAGAGAGAGACGGTGAGAGCAATGACCAGACAGAGAGAGAGACGGTGAGAGCACTGACCAGAAAGAGAGAGAGAGACGGTGAGAGCACTGACCAGAGAGCGAGAGAGAGAGACGGTGAGAGCACTGACCAGAGAGCGAGAGAGAGAGAGACGGTGAGAGCACTGACCAGAGAGCGAGAGAGACGGTGAGAGCACTGACCAGAGAGCGAGAGAGAGAGAGACGGTGAGAGCACTGACCAGAGAGCGAAAAAGAGAGAGACGGTGAGAGCACTGACCAGAGAGCGAGAGAGAGAGACGGTGAGAGCACTGACCAGAGAGCGAGAGAGAGAGACGGTGAGAGCACTGACCAGAGAGCGAGAGAGAGAGACGGTGAGAGCACTGACCAGAGAGAGAGAGAGAGAGACGGTGAGAGCACTGACCAGAGAGCGAGACGGTGAGAGCACTGACCAGAGAGCGAGAGAGAGAGCACTGACCAGAGAGCGAGAGAGAGAGACGGTGAGAGCACTGACCAGAGAGCGAGAGAGAGAGACGGTGAGAGCACTGACCAGAGAGCGAGAGAGAGACGGTGAGAGCACTGACCAGACAGAGAGAGAGAGAGACGGTGAGAGCACTGACCAGAGAGCGAGAGAGAGAGAGAGACGGTGAGAGCACTGACCAGAG
>NC_091462.1:121485163-121681757 GCF_027789765.1 Dendropsophus ebraccatus
CTCTCCTGACACCCTCTCCCCTCTCCTGCCACCCTCTCATCTCTCCTCTCTCCTGCCACCCTCTCCTCTCTCCTGCCACCCTCTCCTCTCTCCTGACACCCTCTCCTCTCTCCTGACACCCTCTCCTCTCTCCTGACACCCTCTCATCTCTCCTCTCTCCTGACACCCTCTCCTCTCTCCTGACACCCTCTCCTCTCTCCTGACACCCTCTCCTCTCTCCTGACACCCTCTCCCCTCTCCTGACACCCTCTCCTCTCTCCTGACACCCTCTCCTCTCTCCTGACACCCTCTCCTCTCTCCTGACACCCTCTCCCCTCTCCTGACACTTCTGACACCCTCTCCTCTCTCCTGACACTTCTGACACCCTCTCCTCTCTCCTGACACCCTCTCCCCTCTCCTGCCACCCTCTCCTCTCTCCTGCCACCCTCTCCTCTCTCCTGCCACCCTCTCCTCTCTCCTGCCACCCTCTCCTCTCTCCTGCCACCCTCTCCTGACACCCTCTCCTCTCTCCTGACACCCTCTCCCCTCTCCTGACACCCTCTCCCCTCTCCTGACACCCTCTCCTCTCTCCTGACACCCTCTCCCCTCTCCTGACACCCTCTCCTCTCTCCTGACACCCTCTCCCCTCTCCTGCCACCCTCTCCTGACACCCTTTCCTCTCACCTGACACCCTCTCCTCTCTCCTGCCACCCTCTCCTCTCTGCTGACACCCTCTCCCCTCTCCTGACACCCTCTCCTCTCTCCTGACACCCTCTCCTCTCTCCTGACACCCTCTCCTCTCTCCTGACACCCTCTCCCCTCTCCTGACACCCTCTCCCCTCTCCTGACACCCTCTCCCCTCTCCTGACACCCTCTCCTCTCTCCTGACACCCTCTCCCCTCTCCTGACACCCTTTCCTCTCACCTGACACCCTCTCCTCTCTCCTGCCACCCTCTCCTCTCTGCTGACACCCTCTCCCCTCTCCTGACACCCTCTCCTCTCTCCTGACACCCTCTCCCCTCTCCTGACACCCTCTCCTCTCTCCTGACACCCTCTCCTCTCTTCTGACACCCTCTCCTCTCTCCTGACACCCTCTCCTCTCTCCTGACACCCTCTCCTCTCTCCTGACACCCTCTCCTGCCCTGGATCGGTAGTGTCCCCTGCCTCTGCCACTTTTTTCTTTGTGTAAAAAAATGTTTTTTTCTGTGTAATGAAAAGCTTTTTACAGCCCTAGAAAAACCCTCTGTGTAAAAAAGCTCTTTTTCTGCACACAAAACTTTATATTTCTGCGGGAAAAAAAGCTTTTATACCTGTCTGAAAAAAAAGCCCTTTAAGTTTTTTCCTGTGTAACAAAAAGCAAATTTTCTTGTTTTTTTTCAGTAACTTTTTTTCTGTGCGCTCCCCAAGTAAAAAACACCACACACAAATAAACAGTAGATAAAACACACACTAACACTTACGCAAGTAAAAGTATAACACACACACCTACCTACACATCCTCTCTAAAAAAAAAAAAACTAAGAAAATGGGCCACAGATTTTTCTCGGCTGAGGAGGCATACGCCATGATTACCTCTGATACTGAGACAACCAGTGAGGGAGAAGAGGAAGATCCCTCGTTCCTTCTTCCTTCCTCATAGTCATCCTCATTTAGTGATGATGAGCCCCCAAGGCCCCCCCCAGGACTAGGATCCAGGAAACCCCCTCAAGTGACCCCACCTGGACCCCAGTCCCTGACACTTACGAGCCACAGATTCCCGAGTTTGCTCAGGAATCCAATTTGACCCTACTGACCTCACCAAAATAGATTTTAAAAAAAAAATCTATTTCAACGAAGACTTCATAAATTTGATGGTGGCTCAGACCAACAACTACGCCCACCAATTCTTGACCCAAAACCCCAATTCGTCTTTTGCTAGGCCCCAGAGGTGGACACCCGTCAATGCAGCCGAGATGATAACATTTTGGGGTCTTGTGGAGACACCCCACTTTACAGTATGGCCATGCACAGGGCACGCTTTGAAGCAATCCACAAATTCTTGCATTACACTGATAATGCAACGTGCCCCCGAGAAGTGATCCCACATATGACCGCCTTTCCAAAATAGGGCCGGTCATAGATTATTTCTTGTCTAAATTTGCCAAGGTGTATTTCCCTGAGAAATTCTTTTCAATCAACAAGACCCTGGTAAGTTTCAAGGGACGCCTCCGTTTCCCAGTAAGCGGGCAAGATATGGCGTGAAAGTCTACAAAGTTTGTGATAGTACCTCAGGGTATACACTCACAGGTTTCGGGTTTATGAGGGGGGGACACACCCACATTTAACCCCCAGAATGTGCCCCCCCCCTCCTGGGAGTAAGTGGCAAGATCGTTTGGGAGCTAGTGCTACTACACCAGCATCCCTCGCTGCCCGAGCTACTGTAGCTGGCAGTACCACCATCCTGGTAATGGCACCACAACCATGGCATTGAAACCGGATTGTATTTTGGACTACAACTGGTACATGGGAGGAGTTGATCTGTCAGATCCAGTCCTAAAACCATACAATGCCATGAGGAAGACCAGGACGTGGTACAAGAAGCTGGCCGTGCACATGGTCCAAACGGAGTTGTACTATGCTTTTGTACTTTTCTGATGTGCCGGCAACACAAGGACCTTCCTGCAGTTTCAGGAAATTTAACTGAAGGCCCTAATCTTTGCCAGCAGAGGAGAAGCGGCACCAAGTACTTCTGGAACTGCAGTCCCCCGAATTGCACTAGGACAACACTTTCCTGGGATAGTCCCCCACCCTGGAAAGAAGGGACAATCCCAGAAAAGATGCAGAGTGTGCCATAAAAGGGGGATTCCAAAGGACCCGTGTTATCAGTGCGACACCTGTCCCGACAATCCTGGCCTCTGCATTGGGCACTGCTTCAAAGCATACCACTCGTCCATGGACTAAATTTCATACTTACCCTACTTTCATCTCATCCCTGAAATAGCCACATGTAAACTTTGTTTTCTTTTTTTGTTTAAATTCTACTTTTCACCCACTATAGTACATTTAATTTAGGAAAATAATTTTTTGAAATGCTCATGCACCATGCACCCTACACCCCTAAATAAATTTTTTGGATGGTGTAGATCCTGTAATGGGGTCCTGAGAATGTCTGCACCTGTCAGCCAATGCTGTGTATGTCTCCTAATTTAGGACTCGCTCTGACTCATGAGCCTTATCGTGTTGCGAGGCCAAAAATTTGGTCCAGGTGTCAATTATTTTTTAGGGGACATACGCGGCATAATGAGTGGAGGGCAGACTTTCCATGTCAGCATCACATACCGGCGTAGAAGGTCATACTGGTCTGACGGTTGACCAGTGTGAAAATTAGAGATTATACTTGTCACCCACTGTAGCGCATTCAATTTAAATGCTCATGCACCCTACACCCCTAAATACATTTTTGGGCTGTGTAGATTCTGTAATGGCGTCCTGTTTTTGGGCGTTTCTCTATTTATTTTCCTAAAAATGTCTGCGACTGTCAGCCAACACCGTGCATATCTCCTAATTTTATTTTTCTCTTCTATCCCTATCTATATTCCTGTCACCAGTGTGGTCCATATGCTCACTACGCCCCTTGTTTCATTCCCTGAGGGGTGTAGTTTTCATAATGGGGTCACTTGTGGGGGGGTAACCACTGTCCTGGTAGCCTGGGGGGTTTGTAAATTCAACATGGCTTCCGTCATCTATTCTGGCCTCACTCTGTCCTTTCGGAGGCTCGTCCTGTGCCCACATAGCAATTTCTGTCCACATGTGGGCTATTTCCACACTCCCTTTTTTTTTTGCTTTTAACCCTTTGTGAAGATAAAAATTTAAGGCTAGACTATGTTTTATTTTTCATTTTCTGGCCACATGGTGCCTGTCACCAGTGGGGGGTTTCCGTTGTTTTGGCAGCACGGGGGCTTTGTAAACCTGACATAGCCTTTGTCCTCCATTCTGGCCAAATCCAGCTTCCCAAAGCCAAATGGCGCTCCTTCCATTTGGAGGCGTGTCCTGTGTCCGCATGGCACTTTGTGTCCGGTATTTCCAGACTCGGGGGAAATTGCTCTACATGTTTTATGTTGTTTTTTTCTTTTAACCCCTTGTGAACCTTAAATATTTTAAGCTAGACCAAGTTTTAGAGTAGAAAAAAAAAAATTAACGTTTTCATTTTAACCCCATATTGTGCCTGTCACCCGTTGGGTCCATATGCTCGCTAAACCTCTTGTTACAATCTTTGGGGGGTGTAGTTTCCTAAATGGTGTCCATTTAGGGGTGTTTGTTATGTTTTGGCATCCAAAAGCCTGTGCCAACCTTAAGTGGTACCTTAAAAATGTGCCAATTGTAATGGAGGCTTCAAAATTCACTAGGCGCTCCTTTATATCTGAGGCTTGGGGTTGAGTTAAATAACGCAATAGGGCCACATATGGGGTATTTCTATAAACTGCAGAAACGGGGCAATAAATATTGGGGTGAATTTCTCTGGAAATGTTTTCTATTATGAAAGATATTGGATCACAATATAATTTCTGCAAAGAAAATTTAAATTTTTATTTCTGTGACTCACCTAATGGGTTAAAACACTTTCTGGAATTGATTTTGAACAGTTTGGGGAGTGCAGTTTCTGAAATGGGGTGCTTTGTGGGGCTTCATAGCATACAGCCCCCTCAAATACACTTCAAACTTGAACTGGTCCCTTGCAAAATCTGATTTTGAAATTCTTGCTAAAATTTGGAAAAATGCTGCTAAATTTTGACGCTTTCCACTGTCTTAAAAAATTGAAGGCAAGTTTATTAAATGAAAAAAGAGAATCTAGGTCCTCTAGACAAGTCAATAAATTAGTGTGATATAAAGATATAGTTTACTGGTAGATAATCAGAATATAGTATATAGCCAATGGCATGATAAAACACAAATAGGCAAAGACAAAATATGTAAAATATATAATATATCATAAAATGTATACCAGAAATAAAAAATCATGAAAAAATGGCAAAATATATTGAAAATAGAAAAAATGAAAAAAATGAAAAAATAGTAATAAAATAAAAAGTGAAAAACAAAAATATCAAAAGGATAAATATGAAAAGAGTTTATAAAAAAGTTTATAAAATTGTGCATATAATTGGTATAATAAGTTTCTTAAATGCCACTACATAAAGTAGACATGTTGTATCTCATTTATGTGGCATAACCATTTTCCTTGCAAGAAGAAAATTTCAAAGTTAGAAAAATGCAATTTTCCCGTTATTTTGTTTTTTTTCTTAAAGATAGGCTACAAGTATCGACTCAAATTTACCAGAAATATAAAGAATATATTACTTAAAGAATAAGTGCAACTAGAAAATGTACCCGGCGCTGCCCGGGTATAAAGTGTCAGTGTGTATAGAGGGTCCTGTATACCTTTAGTATAGAGTTGATGGAGGTCTTGTATACCTGTAGTATAGAGTTGGTGGAGGTCTTGTATACCTGAAGTATATAGTTGGGGGGTCCTGTATACCTGTAGTGTATAGTTTAGGGTTCTATATACCTGTAGTATTAAGTTGGTGGAGGTGCTGTGGCAGTGTTATCCAGTCACAGCATGGTGGTATTGGTCAGGTCTGGTATAGTGGTGTTATCCAGTCACAGTATGGCGGTATTGGTCAGGTCTGGTATGGCGGTGTTATCCAGTCACAGTATGGCGGTATTGGTTAGGTCTGGTATGGCAGTGTTATCCAGTCACAGTATAATGGTATTGGTCAGGTCTGGTATGGCAGTGTTATCCAGTCACAGTATAGCGGTATTGGTCAGGTCTGGTATGGTGGTATTGGTCAGGTCTGGTGTGGCGGTGTTAAATGTGACGTGTGGAGCTATTACCTACCAGTCCTGATGCTAATTGGTGAGTGAGGATGGGGCATCCTCAGGTTTAGTGCTTAGGGCAGCAGCAGCTGGTAATACGGCCCTGTATACCTGTATAGATGGAGTAGGAGGCCCTGTATACCTGTATAGATGGAGTAGGGGGCCCTGTATACCTGTATAGATGGAGTAGGGGGCCCTGTATATACATGTACTGTATAGATGGAGTATGGGGTCCTGTATACATGTACTGTATGGATGGAGTAGGGGGGCCTGTATACATGTACTGTATAGATGGAGTAGGGGGCCCTGTATACATGTACTGTATAGATGGAGTAGGGGGTCCTGTATACATGTACTGTATAGATGGAGTAGGGGGTCCTGTATACATGTACTGTACAGATGGAGTAGGGGGTCCTGTATATACATGTACTGTATAGATGGAGTAGGGGGTCCTGTATATACATGTACTGTATAGATGGAGTAGGGGGTCCTGTATACATGTACTGTACAGATGGAGTAGGGGGCCCTGTATACATGTACTGTACAGATTGAGGAGGGGGTCCTGTATATACATGTACTGTATAGATTGAGTAGGGGGTCCTGTATATACATGTACTGTATAGATGGAGTAGGGGGCCCTGTATACATGTACTGTATAGATGGAGTAGGGGGTTCTGTATATACATGTACTGTATAGATGGAGTAGGGGGTCCTGTATATACATGTACTGTATAGATGGAGTAGGGGGCCCTGTATACATGTACTGTATAGTTGGAGTAGGGGGTCCTGTATACATGTACTGTATAGTTGGAGTAGGGGGTCCTGTATACATTTACTGTATAGATGGAGTAGGGTGTCCTGTATACATGTACTGTATAGATGGAGTAGGGGGTCCTGTATACATGTACTGTATAGATGGAGTAGGGGGTCCTGTATATACATGTACTGTATAGATGGAGTAGGGGGCCCTGTATACATGTACTGTATAGATGGAGTAGGGGGTCCTGTATACATGTACTGTATAGATGGAGTAGGGGGTCCTGTATATACATGTACTGTATAGATGGAGTAGGGGGTCCTGTATACATGTACAGTATAGATGGAGTAGGGGGCCCTGTATACATGTACTGTATAGTTGGAGTAGGGGGTCCTGTATACATGTACTGTATAGATGGAGTAGGAGTCCTGTATATACATGTACTGTATAGATGGAGTAGGGGGCCCTGTATATACATGTACTGTATAGATGGAGTAGGGGGGTCCTGTATATACATGTACTGTATAGTTGGAGTAGGGGGTCCTGTATACATGTACTGTATAGATGGAGTAGGGGGCCCTGTATACATGTACTGTATAGATGGAGTAGGGGGGTCTGTATATACATGTACTGTATAGATGGAGTAGGGGGTCCTGTATACATGTACTGTATAGATGGAGTAGGGGGTCCTGTATATACATGTACTGTATAGATGGAGTAGGGGGGTCCTGTATATACATGTACTGTATAGATGGAGTAGGGGGTCCTGTATATACCTGTACTGTATAGCTGGAGTAGGGGGTCCTGTATACATGTACTGTATAGATGGAGTAGGGGGTCCTGTATACATGTACTGTATAGATGGAGTAGGGGGTCTACCAGTTATTACTGTGGATGTTGTGAGGCAGCTTCCCTAGCAACCATTGCTCCCTGTGAAAATGAAAGCAGTAATCCTATTGGTTGCTAAGGCTCCAACTGCCGTGTCTGCTGCAGCTAATTATATCACCTGTGTTTGCAGTGAGGAGATTTTCCCATTCATCTCTATGGGGCGCCGCTCTTCCCCTCCCCCTCCCCTCCTGTACATTTGGCGGGGACGGGACCTTCGCTATAACCTTCCCGGGCACCCAATGTATCTGTGGGCCAAATTTGGGGTCAAACGGTTCAGGCGTTTGGAAGTCTATAGAGGACAGACAGACAGACAGACGGACAGACTGTGATTTGTATGATATAGGTATATCACGAGAAAACAATCTCAGAATCGTCCGGATAGGTAAAAGCATCCCGAAGTTATTAATAGATAAAGTGACAAATGTCTTTCCTGAAACTTGGCTCTGTCCTTAAGGTGTTAAAGACACTTACTCATCTGGGAGAGACTGCAGTCGGAGGAAAAGTAGAGAGACGACTAGAAGAGACAGCTCAGCAGTATGGACTCGAGAGACATCCCACAGACGGACCTAGAGAGGACACCACATAGGTTATCTGTGCACACAGTCTGGCCACATACACTATAAAGGGGGGGGGTCCCATACACTATGGAGAGAAGGTCCCATGCATTATGGAGAGGGGGGGTCCCCTACACTATGGAGAGGAGGGGGTCCCATACACTATGGAGATGGGGGGGTCCCATACACTATGGAGAGAAGGTCCCATGCACTATGGAGAGGGGGGGGTCCCCTACACTATGGAGAGGGGGGGTCCCATACACTATGGAGATGGGGGGGTCCCATACACTATGGAGAGAAGGTCCCATGCACTATGGAGAGGGGGGGGGTCCCCTACACTATGGAGAGGGGGGGCGGTCCCATACACTATGGAGATGGGGGGGTCCCCTACACTATGGAGAGAAGGTCCCATGCACTATGGAGAGGGGGGGGGTCCCCTACACTATGGAGAGGGGGGGTCCCATACACTATGAAGAGGGGGGGGGCCCTACACTATGGAGAGGGGGGGTCCAATACACTATGCAGAGGGGGGGGTCCCCTACACTATGGAGAGGGGGGGTCCCATACACTATGGAGAGGGGGGGGCCCTACACTATGGAGAGGGGGGGTCCCCTACACTATGGAGAGGGGGGTCCCCTACACTATGGAGAGGGGGGTCCCCTACACTATGGAGAGGGGGGTCCCCTACACTATGGAGAGGGGGGTCCCCTACACTATGGAGAGGGGGGTCCCCTACACTATGGAGAGGGGGGTCCCCTACACTATGGAGATGGGGGGGGTCCCCTACACTATGGAGAGGTGGAAAGGCCCATACACTATGGAGGGGGGGGGGACATACACTATGGCACTATGGAGAGGGGGGGGGGTCCCATACACTATGGAGGGAGGGGGGGGGGGACATACACTATGGAGAGGGGGGGTCCCATACACTATGGAGGGAGGGGGGGGGTCCCATACACTATGGAGAGGGGGGGTCCCGTACACTATGGAGAGGGGGGGTCCCATACACTATGGAGAGGGGGGAAGGCCCATACACTATGGAGAGGGGGGAAGGCCCATACACTATGGAGAGGGGGGAAGGCCCATACACTATGGAGAGGGGGGGTCCCGTACACTATGGAGAGGGGGGGTCCCATACACTATGGAGAGGAGGGTCCCCTACACTATGGAGAGGGGGGGTCCCATACACTATGGAGAGGGGGGTCCCCTACACTATGGAGATGGGGGGGTCCCATACACTATGGAGAGGGGAGAGGGCGGAAGTCCCATACACTATGGAGAGGGGGGGGGGTCCCATACACTATGGAGAGGGGAGAGGGCGGAAGTCCCATACACTATGGAGAGGGGGGGGGGTCCCATACACTATGGAGAGGGGGGGTCCCCTACACTATGGAGAGGGGGGTCCCCTACACTATGGAGAGGGGGGTCCCCTACACTATGGAGATGGGGGGGTCCCATACACTATGGAGAGGGGGGAAGTCCCATACACTATGGAGAGGGCGGAAGTCCCATACACTATGGAGAGGGGGGGGGGTCCCATACACTATGGAGAGGGGGGGTCCCCTACACTATGGAGAGGGGGGTCCCCTACACTATGGAGAGGGGGGTCCCCTACACTATGGAGATGGGGGGGTCCCATACACTATGGAGAGGGGGGAAGTCCCATACACTATGGAGAGGGGGGAAGTACCATACACTATGGAGAGGGGGGGTCCCATATACTATGGAGAGGGGGGGGGCGGTCCCATACACTATGGAGAGGGGGAGAGGGGGGGCGGTCCCATACACTAGGGAGAGGGGGGGGGGGGGGTCCCATACACTATGGAGAGGGGGGGGGGGGGTTCCATACACTATGGAGAGGGGGGGGGGGTCCCATACACTATGGAGAGGCGGGGTCCTATACATTATGGAGAGGGGGGGGTCCCATACACTATGGAGAGGGGGGGGGGTCCCCTACACTATGGAGAGGGGGGGCGGTCCCATACACTATGGAGAGGGGGGGGGGGTCCCATACACTATGGAGAGGGGGGGGGGTTCCATACACTATGGAGAGGGGGGGGGGGGTCCCATACACTATGGAGAGGCGGGGTCCTATACATTATGGAGAGGGGGGGGGTCCCATACACTATGGAGAGGGGGGGTCCTATACATTATGGAGAGGGGGGGTCCCATACACTATGGAGAGGGGGGTCCTATACATTATGGAGAGGTGGGGGGGGTCATCGTATTCTCCTGTCTCACCTCGCCAGTGAAGCAGGTGACAAGCTCTCGTAGGGCCGGAGAGTCTGCGGCCAGGTGGCGGCACACATCCAGGCTGGCGTGGCAGCAGGAATATAAAACCTGACCAGAAAGAAAATAAAATAAAAAAAAAAGAGCCTTGACAAAGTAGGGACAGCATATGGGCCACCATGAGACAGACAACAAAAATTACCTGCAGCTGGCTAACAGCACAGGGGGAGCACCCCAGGCTGGCCAGAATACAAGAGAGGGGCGCTGCCGAGTCCGATAGGAGATGTTCAGAGACATAAAGAGACAGCTGCAGGAAAAAGAGTGCAAAACATGTCAGACATCCTAAAGGAGGGCAAGAGATTGAGAGGGCTGGGGGGAGGGAAAGACTGATGGGGGACAAGAAAAGGAGTCAAGGAGACAAGAGGAGGAGCAACACCCAGAAAACAAAAGGGGCACAAGAGACAAGAGGAGGAGCCACGCCCAGGAGACAAGAGGAGAAGCCCCGGCCATGAGACAAGAGGAGGAGCCACGCCCAGGAGACAAGAGGAGGAGCCCCGGCCAGGAGACAAGAGGAGGAGCAACACCCAGGAGACAAAAGGGGCACAAGAGACAAGAAAAGGAGCCCCAGCCAGGAGACAAGAGGGGCACAAGAGACAAGATGAGGAGCCCCGGCCAGGAGACAAGAGGAGGAGCAACACCCAGGAGACAAAAGGGGCACAAGAGACAAGAGGAGGAGCCACGCCCAGGAGACAAGAGGAGGAGCAACATCCAGGAGACAAAAGGGGCACAAGAGACAAGAGGAGGAGCCACGCCCAGGAGACAAGAGGAGGAGCAACATCCAGGAGACAAAAGGGGCACAAGAGACAAGAAAAGGAGCCCCAGCCAGGAGACAAGAGGAGCCCAGGAGACAAGAGGAGGAGCAACACCCAGGAGACAAAAGGGGCACAAGAGACAAGAGGAGGAGCCACGCCCAGGAGACAAGAGGAGGAGCCCCGGCCAGGAGACAAGAGGAGGAGCAACACCCAGGAGACAAAAGGGGCACAAGAGACAAGAGGAGGAGCCACGCCCAGGAGACAAGAGGAGGAGCCCCGGCCAGGAGACAAGAGGAGGAGCAACACCCAGGAGACAAAAGGGGCACAAGAGACAAGAAAAGGAGCCAGGCCCAGGAGACAAGAGGAGGAGCAACATCCAGGAGACAAAAGGGGCACAAGAGACAAGAAAAGGAGCCCCAGCCAGGAGACAAGAGGAGCCCAGGAGACAAAAGGAAGAGCCCCCGCCAGGAGACAAGAGGAGGAGCAACACCCAGGAGACAAAAGGGGCACAAGAGACAAGAGGAGGAGCCCCGGCCAGGAGACAAGAGGAGGAGCAACACCCAGGAAACAAAAGGGGCACAAGAGACAAGAGGAGGAGCCACGCCCAGGAGACAAGAGGAGGAGCCCCGGCCAGGAGACAAAAGGGGCACAAGAGACAAGAGGAGGAGCCCCGGCCAGGAGACAAGAGGAGGAGCAATGGCCAGGAGATAAGAGAAGCAATACACAGGGGATAGGAGGAGCAATAAGGTGGACCTGTTCTCGGGGTGGTCGGAGCTCGGGCAGGGCAGGGACATCACACAGGGCAGCCAGGACCTGAGTGAAGAGACCGCCATCCTCTTCTGGGGAGACCACACTGGGAGCTGTTGACAGAAGAGACTGAGCTCAGTGACTGTGTACAGCAATGACTGACATGCAGCAGAAGATGGTGCTATATCAGTCAGGCTACCTTACTCTATACTCCCATAGTAACCATGTAGCTTATTTTCATATTGTGAACTGCTCAGGTATAATGGCCATCAGGGGCGTAACTACAACTGAAGCAGCCATAGCGGCTGCTACAGGGCCCACCACATCAGGGGTCCCAGCCCTGAAATACACTGGGCCCCCTGAGCTATCATCACATCAAGAGAGATGCCCACCATTTAAAATCTACTGGGCGGAGGGCCAACAAACTGGGGGATTACCTACAGTGGGATGGGGGGGGGGAGGGGCCCCAATTAAAAGTTCGCTATGGGGCTCAGCCCTTTCTAGTTAGACCCCTGACAGCCATTGAGTTGTGAAGGAGGAAGAGGAGGAAGAAGAATCCAGCAGCAGCAGGTGGGGGGATTGTTGCCTTACTATCCTGCAACACCTGCCTTACCAGCCAGAATCCATCCATACCTAGGGGATCCAGGTGTCCTTATATACACAACTTACCCAAAATGCAACACTCTTGCAGCAATATACACACGGGTTTACATTTAAACATAAAAGTGTTACAAACGTATCCTTGGTGAAACGAATGGTGAAAATAACTATATACTATACAACATACTCTTACATAGTAAGACTGGCAGTATATACACCACTATATATATATATATATATATATATATATATATATATACATACATATATACATACACACACCCCTCCTAGATGTGACTGATGGGAAGTTCCATCCTATTAGCATCAGGAGGCAGGGAGAGAGAGAGAGAGATGGAGAGAGAGGGATGGAGAGAGAGAGAGAGATAGGGATGGAGTGTGGGATGGAGAGGGAGGGAGAGAGAGGAAGGGAGAGGGAGGGAGAGAGAGGGATGGAGAGAGAGAGATAGGGATGGAGAGAGAGGGAGGGAGAGAGGAAGGGAGAGGGAGGGAGAGAGAGAGGAAGGGAGAGGGAGGGAGAGAGAGGGATGGAGAGAGAGAGATAGGGATGGAGAGAGAGGGAGGGAGAGAGGAAGGGAGAGGGAGGGAGAGAGAGAGGAAGGGAGAGGGAGGGAGAGAGAGATGGAGAGAGAGGGATGGAGAGTGAGGGAGGGAGGGAGGGAGAGGGGGAGGGAGAGAGAGGGAGGGAGAGGGGGAGGGAGGGAGAGGGAAGGAGAGAGAGATGGAGAGAGAGGGATGGAGAGAGAGGGAGGGAGGGAGAGGGGGGGGGAGAGAGAGGGAGGGAGAGGGGGAGGGAGAGGGAAGGAGGGAGAGGGAGGGAAAGAGAGAGAGGGAGGGAGGGAGAGAGAGGGGGAGGGAGAGAGGGAGATAGGGATGGAGAGAGAGAGAGGGAGGGAGAGAGAGAGGAAGGGAGAGGGAGAGGAAGAGAGAGAGAGGGAGGGAGAGGGAGGGAGAGGGGGAGGGAGAGGGGGAGGGAGAGAGAGAAGAAGGGAGAGAGAGAGAGGAAGGGAGAGGGAGAGGAAGAGAGGGAGAGGGGGAGGGAGAGAGGGAGAGGGGGAGGGAGAGGGGGAGGGAGAGGGGGAGGGAGAGGGGGAGGGAGAGAGGGAGAGAGAGGGAGGGAGAGGGGGAGGGAGAGGGAGGGAGAGGGGGAGGGAGGGGGAGGGAGAGGGAGGGAGAGGGGGAGGGAGAGGGAGGGGGAGGGAGAGGGAGGGGGAGAGAGAGGGAGGGAGAGGGGGAGGGAGGGAAAGAGAGGGAGGGAGAGGGAGGGGGGAGGGAGGGAGAGGGGGGGGAGAGGGGGAGGGAGAGGGGGAGAGAGGGGGAGGGAGAGAGAGGGGGAGGGAGAGAGAGAGAGGGAGGGAGAGGGAGGGAGAGAGAGGGAGGGAGGGAGAGGGGGAGGGAAGGAGGGAGAGGGAGAGAGGGAGGGAGAGGGAGGGAGAGGGAGGGAGAGGGAGAGGGAAGGAGAGGGAGGGAGAGGGAGGGAGGGAGGGAGGGAGGGAGGGAGAGGGGGAAGGAGGGAGAGGGAGGGAGAGAGGGAGGGAGGGAGGGAGGGAGGGAGGGAGAGGGAGGGAGGGAGGGAGAGAGAGAGGGAGGGAGAGAGAGAGGGAGGGAGGGAGATGGGGAGGGAGAGGGAGGGAGAGGGGGAGGGAGGGAGAGGGGGAGGGAGGGAGAGGGGGAGGGAGAGGGAGAGAGGGAGAGGGTGAGGGAAGGAGGGAGAGGGAGAGAGAGGGAGGGAGGGAAGGAGGGAGAGGGAGGGAGGGAGAGGGTGAGGGAAGGAGGAAGAGGGAAGGAGGGAGAGGGATGGATGGAGAGGGGGAGGGAGAGGGAAGGAGGGAGAGGGACGGAGGGAGAGAGAGAGGGAGGGATGGAGAGGGGGAGGGAGAACCATCCATCTTATTAGCACCCGGGGGGCAGAGCCAGGCATGTTGGTGTCAGAGGGCAGACAGAGCCATGGACCCCTCACCTGGGGGCAGTGAGTGCTCAGCGATCCTCTCTAGGACACGGAGATGAGAGGACAGGAGGCTCTGGCACAGTACTGCGCAGTCTTCAGGGCGACCACTGCTCACACTCTCACTAAGAGTCACTAAACACTGCAAAACAAAGTCCAGGATTGAAGAATGTGACTCCCTATAAGACGGTGAGACGGCGGCTGAGGCATCACCTGTAAGCTCTGTGCCAGTAAGACGTCATGTGACCTTGCCGGACGACCCAGCAGCTGATCAAGCACCTGCAAGAAATCACCAGAGCACGCCTGCAACGTCCTGCAACACAAAGAACGGTTAATACTGGACCAAAAACCGCAGGGACAGCCCAACCGGCCAGTCAGGGGACATCTCACCTGGAGGAATCAGGACGACCCCAGAAACCGTAATAAGAATTCAGCAGAGCGAGAAGATCAGTCAGGAAGGAGGACGCCCAGGAGCACTACAGAGAGAAGAGCAGGTGACCGACATACAAAGGACCCCCCCAATACCAATCACTTACCTGCTACTACACTGCACATACATATCCTGCCATATATACAGTGTCCCTACTGCTCTCCTGCCATATATAGTGTCCCTACTGCTCTCCTGCCATATATACAGTGTCCCTACTGCTCTCCTGCCATATATACAGTGTCCCTACTGCTCTCCTGCCATATATACAGTGTCCCTACTGCTCTCCTGCCATATATACACAGTGTCCCTACTGCTCTCCTCCCATATATACATACTGACCCTACTGCTCTCCTGCCATATATACAGTGTCCCTACTGCTCTCCTGCCATATATACATACTGACCCTACTGCTCTCCTGCCATATATACAGTGTCCCTACTACTCTCCTCCCATATATACAGTGTCCCTACTGCTCTCCTGCCATATATACAGTGTCCCTACTGCTCTCCTGCCATATATACACAGTGTCCCTACTGCTCTCCTCCCATATATACAGTGTCCCTACTGCTCTCCTGCCATATATACATACTGACCCTATTGCTCTCCTGCCATATATACAGTGTCCCTACTACTCTCCTCCCATATATACAGTGTCCCTACTGCTCTCCTGCCATATATACAGTGTCCCTACTGCTCTCCTGCCATATATACACAGTGTCCCTACTGCTCTCCTCCCATATATACATACTGACCCTACTGCTCTCCTGCCATATATACAGTGTCCCTACTGCTCTCCTGCCATATATACATACTGACCCTACTGCTCTCCTGCCATATATACAGTGTCCCTACTGCTCTCCTCCCATATATACATACTGACCCTACTGCTCTCCTGCCATATATACAGTGCCCCTACTGCTCTCCTGCCATATATACACAGTGCCCCTACTGCTCTCCTGCCATATATACATACTGACCCTACTGCTCTCCTGCCATATATACAGTGTCCCTACTGCTCTCCTGCCATATATACATACTGACCCTACTGCTCTCCTGCCATATATACAGTGTCCCTACTGCTCTCCTGCCATATATAGTGTCCCTACTGCTCTCCTGCCATATATACAGTGTCCCTACTGCTCTCCTGCCATATATACACAATGTCCCTACTGCTCTCCTCCCATATATACATACTGACCCTACTGCTCTCCTGCCATATATACAGTGTCCCTACTGCTCTCCTGCCATATATACAGTGGCCCTATTGCTCTCCTGCCATATATACAGTGTCCCTACTACTCTCCTCCCATATATACAGTGTCCCTACTGCTCTCCTCCCATATATACAGTGCCCTACTGCTCTCCTGCCATATATACACAATGTCCCTACTGCTCTCCTCCCATACATACATACTGACCCTACTGCTCTCCTGCCATACATACATACTGACCCTACTGCTCTCCTGCCATATATACAGTGTGCCTACTGCTCTCCTGCCATATATACAGTGTGCCTACTGCTCTCCTGCCATATACAGTGTCCCTACTGCTCTCCTGCCATACATACATACTGACCCTATTGCTCTCCTGCCATACATACATACTGACCCTACTGCTCTCCTGCCATATATACAGTGGCCCTACTGCTCTCCTGCCATATATACACAGTGTCCCTACTGCTCTCCTCCCATATATACATACTGACCCTACTGCTCTCCTGCCATATATACAGTGTCCATACTGCTCTCCTGCCATATATACAGTGTCCATACTGCTCTCCTGCCATATACACAGTGTCCCTACTGCTCTCTTCCCATATATACATACTGACCCTACTGCTCTCCTGCCATATATACAGTGTCCATACTGCTCTCCTGCCATATATACAGTGTCCCTACTGCTCTCCTGCCATATACACAGTGTCCCTACTGCTCTCCTGCCATATACACACAGTATCCATACTGATTTCCTGCCATACATACTGACCCTACTGCTCTCCTGCCATATATAGTGTCCCTACTGCTCTCCTGCCATATACATAGTGACCCTACTGCTCTCCTGCCATATATACACAGTGTCCCTACTGCTCTCCTCCCATATATACATACTGACCCTACTGCTCTCCTGCCATACATACAGTGTCCCTACTGCTCTCCTGCCATATATACATACTGACCCTACTGCTCTCCTGCCATAAATACATAGTGACCCTACTGCTCTCCTGCCATATATACATACTGACCCTACTGCTCTCCTGCCATATATACAGAATGTCCCTACTGCTCTCCTGCCATATATACAGTGTCCCTACTGCTCTCCTGCCATATATATACAGTGTCCCTACTGCTCTCCTGCCATATATACATACTGACTCTACTGCTCTCCTGTCATATATACAGTGTCCCTACTGCTCTCCTGCCATATATACACAGTGTCCCTACTGCTCTCCTGCAATATATACATACTGACCCTACTGCTCTCCTGCCATATATACAGTGTCCCTACTGCTCTGCTGCCATATATACACACAGTGTCCCTACTGCTCTCCTGCCATATATACAGTGTCCCTACTGCTCTCCTGCCATATATACACAGTGCCCCTACTGCTCTCCTGCCATATATACATACTGAACCTACTGCTCTCTTGCCATATATACAGTGTCCCTACTGCTCTCCTGCCATATATACACAGTATCACTACTGATTTCCTGCCATATATACAGTGTCCCTACTGCTCTCCTACCATATATTCAATGTCCCTACTGCTCTCCTGCCATATATACATACTGACCCTACTGCTCCCCTGCCATATATACATACTGACCCTACTGCTCTCCTGACATATATACAGTGTCCCTACTGCTCTCCTGCCATATACAGTGTCCCTACTGATTTCCTGCCATATATACACACAGTGGCGCTACCGCTCTCCTGCCATATATACACAGTGTCCTACTGCTCTCCTACCATACATACATAGTGACCCTACTGCTCTCCTGCCATATATACATACTGACCCTACTGCTCTCCTTCCATATACAGTGTCCCTACTGATTTCCTGCCATATATACAGTGTCCCTACTGCTCCTCTGCCATATATACATACTGACCCTACTGCTCTCCTGCCATATATACAGTGTCCCTACTGCTCTCCTGCCATATACAGTGTCCCTACTGATTTCCTGCCATATATACACACAGTGTCCCTACTGCTCTCCTGCCATATATACACAGTGTCCTACTGCTCTCCTGCCATATATACACACAGTGTCCCTACTGCTCTCCTGCCATATACAGTGTCCCTACTGATTTCCTGCCATATATACACACAGTGTCCCTACTGCTCTCCTGCCATATATACACACAGTGTCCCTACTGCTCTCCTGCCATATATACACACAGTGTCCCTACTGCTCTCCTGCCATATATACACAGTGTCCTACTGCTCTCCTACCATACATACATACTGACCCTACTGCTCTCCTGCCATATATACAGTGTCCATACTGCTCTCCTGCCATATATACAGTGTCCATACTGCTCTCCTGCCATATATACAGTGTCCCTACTGCTCTCCTGCCATATATACACACAGTGTCCCTACTGCTCTCCTGCCATATATACACACAGTGTCCCTACTGCTCTCCTGCCATATATACACAGTGTCCTACTGCTCTCCTACCATACATACATACTGACCCTACTGCTCTCCTGCCATATATACACACAGTGTCCCTACTGCTCTCCTGCCATATATACATACTGACCCTACTGCTCTCCTGCCATATATACAGTGTCCCTACTGCTCTCCTGCCATATATACATACTGACCCTACTGCTCTCCTGCCATATATACAGTGTCCCTACTGATTTCCTGCCATATATACACACAGTGTCCCTACTGCTCTCCTGCCATATATACACACAGTGTCCCTACTGCTCTCCTGCCATATATACACAGTGTCCTACTGCTCTCCTACCATACATACATAGTGAATCCATAGCTCCCCTACTCACCTCATGCCCATCAGCCTCCAGACACTGATTTATAAGGTGAAGAAGAAAATTAGGGAATTGCAAATCTACACAAAGCTCTGAAAGAAGTAGCGGATCACATCCGGAGGACAGGAGGTTACATGTCACACGCAACGCTGGCCGCAGACGAGAGACAGACTCAAGCGACACCTAAGAAGACATGACACACTGCCATCATCTGTACATTATCAGACATATGGTATTCATTGTGTTACTATATGAGTATACACTGACCGGGGGGGAGCAGTCCTGCAGCCGTCGATTAACTCTGTTTCTGAAGTTGGGATCCTTCAGCAGGAGAAAGGGAGTACTAAGCTGAGCAACGGAAGGATCAGTGGCCTCCAGCAACACAGACCATTCATCATCACTGTCCTGCAAAAGGAGCAAGAAACAAGAACATCAGAGCCAGGAGAAGAAGAGCACCGCGGCAGCAGAGCCAGGAGAAGAAGAGCACCGCGGCAGCAGAGCCAGGAGAAGAAGAGCACGGCAGCAGCAGAGCCAGGAGAAGAAGAGCACGGCAGCAGCAGAGCCAGGAGAAGAAGAGCACGGCAGCAGCAGAGCCAGGAGAAGAAGAGCACCGCAGCAGCAGAGCCAGGAGAAGAAGAGCACCGCAGCAGCAGAGCCAGGAGAAGAAGAGCACCGCAGCAGCAGAGCCAGGAGAAGAAGAGCACCGCAGCAGCAGAGCCAGGAGAAGAAGAGCACCGCAGCAGCAGAGCCAGGAGAAGAAGAGCACCGCAGCAGCAGAGCCAGGAGAAGAAGAGCACCGCAGCAGCAGAGCCAGGAGAAGAAGAGCACCGCAGCAGCAGAGCCAGGAGAAGAAGAGCACCGCTGCAGCAGAGCCAGAAGAAGAAGAGCACCGCAGCAGCAGAGCCAGGAGAAGAAGAGCACGGCAGCAGCAGAGCCAGGAGAAGAAGAGCAAGGCAGCAGCAGAGCCAGGAGAAGAAGAGCACGGCAGCAGCAGAGCCAGGAGAAGAAGAGCACCGCAGCAGCAGAGCCAGGAGAAGAAGAGCACCGCAGCAGCAGAGCCAGGAGAAGAAGAGCACCGCAGCAGCAGAGCAAGGAGAAGAAGAGCACGGCAGCAGCAGAGCCAGGAGAAGAAGAGCACCGCAGCAGCAGAGCCAGGAGAAGAAGAGCACCGCAGCAGCAGAGCCAGGAGAAGAAGAGCACCGCAGCAGCAGAGCAAGGAGAAGAAGAGCACCGCAGCAGCAGAGCCAGGAGAAGAAGAGCACCGCAGCAGCAGAGCCAGGAGAAGAAGAGCACCGCAGCAGCAGAGCCAGGAGAAGAAGAGCACCGCAGCAGCAGAGCCAGGAGAAGAAGAGCACCGCAGCAGCAGAGCAAGGAGAAGAAGAGCACCGCAGCAGCAGAGCCAGGAGAAGAAGAGCACCGCAGCAGCAGAGCCAGGAGAAGAAGAGCACCGCAGCAGCAGAGCAAGGAGAAGAAGAGCACGGCAGCAGCAGAGCCAGGAGAAGAAGAGCACCGCAGCAGCAGAGCAAGGAGAAGAAGAGCACGGCAGCAGCAGAGCCAGAAGAAGAGCACCGCAGCAGCAGAGCCAGGAGAAGAAGAGCACCGCAGCAGCAGAGCCAGGAGAAGAAGAGCACCGCAGCAGCAGAGCCAGGAGAAGAAGAGCACCGCAGCAGCAGAGCCAGGAGAAGAAGAGCACCGCAGCAGCAGAGCAAGGAGAAGAAGAGCACCGCAGCAGCAGAGCCAGAAGAAGAAGAGCACCGCAGCAGCAGAGCCAGGAGAAGAAGAGCACCGCAGCAGCAGAGCAAGGAGAAGAAGAGCACGGCAGCAGCAGAGCCAGGAGAAGAAGAGCACCGCAGCAGCAGAGCAAGGAGAAGAAGAGCACGGCAGCAGCAGAGCCAGGAGAAGAAGAGCACCGCAGCAGCAGAGCAAGGAGAAGAAGAGCACGGTAGCAGCAGAGCCAGGAGAAGAAGAGCACCGCAGCAGCAGAGCCAGGAGAAGAAGAGCACCGCAGCAGCAGAGCCAGGAGAAGAAGAGCACCGCAGCAGCAGAGCCAGGAGAAGAAGAGCACCGCAGCAGCAGAGCCAGGAGAGCTGCAAAAGGTGTCCCAAGACACATTACTACTACCAGCTCAGCATGTGGGGCCATTACTAAGGGTCATGTACTGCTT
The DNA here is from genome assembly GCF_027789765.1 of Dendropsophus ebraccatus. NCBI lineage: Eukaryota > Metazoa > Chordata > Amphibia > Anura > Hylidae > Dendropsophus > Dendropsophus ebraccatus. The sequence goes on from NC_091462.1 coordinate 121,506,142, forward strand.
ATGACCTTATGACCATACATTATCAACTATAACTTCCCTATATACTGCATGTTTCTCTCCCCTGTTTCTCCCCCATCCCCATGTTTCTCTCCCCCTGCTTCTCCCCCATCCCCATGTTTCTCTCCCCCTGCTTCTCCCCCATTCCCATGTTTCTCTCCCCCCTGCTTCTCCCCCATCCCCATGTTTCTCTCCCCCCTGCTTCTCTCCCATCCCCATGTTTCTCTCCCCCCTGCTTCTCTCCTGTTTCTCCCCCATCCCCATGTTTCTCTCCCCCCTGCTTCTCCCCCATCCCCATGTTTCTCTCCCCCTGCTTCTCCCCCATCCCCATGTTTCTCTCCCCCCTGCTTCTCTCCCATCCCCATGTTTCTCTCCCCCCTGCTTCTCTCCTGTTTCTCCCCCATCCCCATGTTTCTCTCCCCCCTGCTTCTCCCCCATCCCCAGGTTTCTCTCCCCCTGTTTCTCCCCCATCCCCATGCTTCTCTCTCCTGTTTCTCCCCCATCCCCATGTTTCTCTCCCCCCTGCTTCTCCCCCATCCCCATGTTTCTCTCCCCCCTGTTTCTCCCCCATCCCCATGTTTCTCTCCCCCCTGTTTCTCCCCCATCCCCATGCTTCTCTCCTGTTTCTCCCCCATCCCCCTGCTTCTCTCCTGTTTCTCCCCCATCCCCATGCTTCTCTCCCCTGTTTCTCCCCCATCCCCATGTTTCTCTCCCCCCTGCTTCTCCCCCATCCCCATGTTTCTCTTCCTCCTGCTTCTCCCCCATCCCCATGTTTCTCTCCCCCCTGCTTCTCCCCCATCCCCATGTTTCTCTCCCCCCTGTTTCTCCCCCATCCCCCTGCTTCTCTCCTGTTTCTCCCCCATCCCCATGTTTCTCTCCCCCCCTGCTTCTCCCCCATCCCCATGTTTCTCTCCCCCCTGCTTCTCCCCCATCCCCATGTCTCTCTCCCCCCTGCTTCTCTCCTGGGAGCGTGGTGCATGGCGCACCACGCTCCTGGTCTCCCTGATTGGAGGAGCACGTCCGGGCCAGTAGGTGAGGGGGACGGCACCCGCGGCACACTGGTTGGAAAACACTGCTCTAGTGCACGGGAAAGGAAAGCCGAAATCTCGGACATAGCGAGATTTCGGCTTTCCTTTTCTGTGCACTAGAGTGGCGTGTTGCTGCCGGATACCTGAAGGGCCGTAAAAGTTCGGAACGCGGGCCGCAAATGGCCCGCGGGACGGACTTTGGACATGCCTGCACTAGATGAACCATCTTAATGCTGCCACCCCCCATGTACTGCAGAGCCCATAAGCCCGCTATATAACCATATATTATCCACTAGATGAACCACCTTAATGCTGCCACCCCCCATGTACTGCAGAGCCCATAAGCCCGCTATATAACCATATATTATCCACTAGATGAACCGCCTTAATGCTGCCACCCCCCATGTACTGCAGAGCCCATAAGCCCGCTATATAACCATATATTATCCACTAGATGAACCGCCTTAATGCTGCCACCCCCCATGTACTGCAGAGCCCATAAGCCGCTATATAACCATATATTATCCACTAGATGAACCGCCTTAATGCTGCCACCCCCATGTACTGCAGAGCCCATAAGCCCGCTATATAACCATATATTATCCACTAGATGAACCGCCTTAATGCTGCCACCCCCCATGTACTGCAGAGCCCATAAGCCGCTATATAACCATATATTATCCACTAGATGAACCGCCTTAATGCTGCCACCCCCATGTACTGCAGAGCCCATAAGCCCGCTATATGACCATATATTATCCACTAGATGAACCATCTTAATGCTGCCACCCCCCATGTACTGCAGAGCCCATAAGCCCGCTATATAACAATATATTATCCACTAGATGAACCGCCTTAATGCTGCCACCCCCCATGTACTGCAGAGCCCATAAGCCGCTATATAACCATATATTATCCACTAGATGAACCGCCTTAATGCTGCCACCCCCATGTACTGCAGAGCCCATAAGCCCGCTATATAACCATATATTATCCACTAGATGAACCGCCTTAATGCTGCCACCCCCCATGTACTGCAGAGCCCATAAGCCGCTATATGACCGTACCTCATTCTCTAGATGAACCGCCTTAATGCTGCCACCCCCCATGTACTGCAGAGCCCATAAGCCCGCTATATGACCGTACCTCATTCTCTAGATGAACCGCCTTAATGCTGCCACCCCCATGTACTGCAGAGCCCATAAGCCCGCTATATAACCATATATTATCCACTAGATGAACCGCCTTAATGCTGCCACCCCCCATGTACTGCAGAGCCCATAAGCCCGCTATATGACCGTACCTCATTCTCTAGATGAACCGCCTTAATGCTGCCACCCCCCATGTACTGCAGAGCCCATAAGCCCGCTATATGACCGTACCTCATTCTCTAGATGAACCGCCTTAATGCTGCCACCCCCCATGTACTGCAGAGCCCATAAGCCCGCTATATGACCGTACCTCATTCTCTAGATGAACCGCCTTAATGCTGCCACCCCCCATGTACTGCAGAGCCCATAAGCCGCTATATGACCGTACCTCATTCTCTAGATGAACCGCCTTAATGCTGCCACCCCCCATGTACTGCAGAGCCCATAAGCCCGCTATATGACCGTACCTCATTCTCTAGATGAACCGCCTTAATGCTGCCACCCCCCATGTACTGCAGAGCCCATAAGCCGCTATATGACCGTACCTCATTCTCTAGATGAACCGCCTTAATGCTGCCGTGCTCTCTTCGGTTTTGGCAAAACTCTTGCTCGTAGTCTTGCGAAATTTGATTCATCCTACAAGACAAATGAGTTTTCGAGTGAAGAAATCCTCCTGAAGCGTGGGCATATGGTGGCATTGCTTCCAGCTACTCACGTGGGCATCGGGGACGTTCTTGGTCCTTCGGGTCCAGTAACTTTCGGCTCCATCTCATGGGTAACAAAGTCTTCTGCTTCTCTCTAGAACAATGCAAAGACACAGAGTGGTCACAGAAGCAGAGGTGGGATGGGGGGTCTCTGAACCCCCCATTGTGAACCTGTACATTTCTTATACACAGTCGGCTGCAGTCTAGATCCCTAAGCAGTAGCACTTATTTTTTTTTGTGGTACCTAAAGAACTCTGTATAAACTGTACATGAAAAGAAGAAAAGAAACACAGTGGCACTGCATGTGCAGATGGATTAACCCCGTGAGATGTGTATGTGCAAATTCACACAGATGCACACTCACCTGGTTAGCTCGTACGTATTAGGCAGGACTCTAATGTAGGCTTGTAGGTGTATAAGGAGGGCTGCTGCCTTCCACCTTCCGATTTCCCAGGACCAAAATCCAAATAACCCTGCAAAAATGGTGGATTCCTTGGCGCTCAAACCTCCTGACACAGTCACTCCGCTTCAATCAAGAGGCAGAGATTCCCAGTATTATTGCCAACCAGAAGTCTCCTTTATTGCTACGCCTTTCAAGGGTTAACCACCCGCTTCATCAGGCAAGATTAGGTACATTACACACTAGTATTTATACAGAAACTAAAAGGATTGACCCGGAAGTGTCATATCCAGGGGGAAATGTCCCTATTGGTAAGAAGAGGTCATGTCCATGGCGGGAATTGAATGCTTGTACCTGGCTCCCCAACAGTGTCCTCCTAGGTAAGAAGCCACAGCCTCATTCCGTTCAATGGGGAAGATTTCTATATACCTATCCCCACAGCGATAGCCTAGGACTCCAGCAGAGCTCATATACTAATAGCTTGCAGCAATGGAGTTGGTACCTTACAGCAATAACAACCCTATCATCTGTGATAAGAATAATTGTAACTTCTTTTACAACCATTTGTATCTTCTCCTATTAATATAGGAAGATTTTAGTATAGAAATTAGAGAAACCTTTTTATGGAGCCCAGGGGATGAGAAGCCAGGGTGGTGGCCGCTCTTACAGGTCAGAGTTCAGCCACTTACCACCCTAGCTTTATACCTTCTGACCATAAAAGCCACTAATCTTCAGATGGAGAGTGATGTCGTGTAGACACCTGGGAACAGGGAAATCCTTCCGGGTCAATCCTTTTAGTTTCTGTATAAATACTAGTGTGTAATGTACCTAATATTACCTGATGAAGAGGGTGGTTAACCCTTGAAAGGCGTAGCAATAAAGGAGACTTCTGGTTGGCAATAATACTGGGAATCTCTGCCTCTTGACTGAAGCGGAGTGACTGTGCCGGGAGGTTTGAGCACCAAGGAATCCACCATTGTTACAAGGTTATTTGGATTCTGTATAAACTGTGGATGAGACTGACAGCAGTGAATTAAAATGGCGGACTTGGCCTTCATGTGTGCGGGCAGTGCTTCTGGCTCTGAGTATTCTACTGCTGCGGGGTGGACTGCCCATGTGCAATCTTCTGAATACAGTATTCAACTTCCATCAGGATCATGGTTGGCACCAGGAAGGTGAGTATAATACTCACTGTATGTGATTATAAAGGGGGGGGGGGGGTAACGTTTGTGGATTTATCATAGGAGCAAATATCTACATATATTACATTACATCCTCCATACTGAAATGACCATTGGCCCCAATATCTTTGTATCTTTTTATAAATATATGTGGCCAGTTGTAGTATCTCCTATAGAGAAGGTCCTATGTCCCAAACCCACTTATTCCCACTGTGACATATTGGAGGGTCCTTAATTAAGTTCTTGCTTAAGACGAAATGCGTTACTTCTTTTAATGACTATTTTTTCATCTACTGATCAGTCTCGGCACATTTGTCAAATGTCCCAGGTGCAGTCGGTGAGACGGCGGCTCTACAAGATAATGCTACGCCTCTCATTCCGGGGGGGAGCTGTAGTTTTCATTGATAACCTTCTGAATGGGCACCGTCATGGAAGGAGGGCACTAAATAAAGATAACATTGCCTGGATAACCCCATGAAAGTGTAGAGTCTAGCCTCACTGTCTCCACAGTATCTGAGAAGGAGGTATTCAGCATACAGAAGACTTATGTGTATTCCTCTAATGATGGCAGTAGACATCTGGGGCAGGAGGGATGGTCCTGGAGCATTAAAGGGAATGTGTCACAAGGTTATTAAAAATATATATATAAGGAAATATGAAAAATTAACTTTTAAATTTTTCATACTTCCCAATGACGGCCACCGGGGGGGGGGGGGGGGGGCAGCACTAGCAGAAAACATGCTTTTTATTGCAACCTGAAATATGTTTGCTGAAAAGGAGGCTGTCCCTGCTGTGACGTCAAAGAGGGGAAAGGCTATCACACGTGTATTGCAGTGCAACGCCATTTTGTTGTTGTCGGCTCAGCAGTGCTCAAGCAGCCAGCGTGTTCCCAGCTAGAAGACCTCCAAGCTTTATTCATCTTACGGCGGTAAGTACAAGAGTTGAGCAGAGCATGGCGGGTAGGGAACTGAGGGGGCAGTATACTGTGTGGTGGAGAGGGGATTCCCTGTCTCCTGGGCAGCACATGGTGTGTGTGGGCGGTGGAGGGGGGAATGCAGTCCATGGCAGGGCCATCGCAGGACCGGAGACCAGCACCCCCAGATGCACACGCACACACTTCCTGGGGTCCGGTACCATTGTACAGTCCTGTGCGCCCCGGACGCTCCCCTAGCTCCCACCCCCTCACTCTTCCTTGTCTTGCAGAGCGGAGCGCCGCGGCAATAGGCTATACCAGGCAGAGTGCACACAGCCTGTCTGCATTGTCGGGCGAACTCTATACAGCCACAGCGCTCCACTCTGTCCCCCCCCCCCGATGCAATAGAGCGGCCCGAACACCCTTTCCTCATCCAAGCACACACACCACCGTCCACTCCGGAGGGGTGTTTGGACCACTCTATTGCGTCGCGGGGTGGGGTGGGGGACAGAGCGGAGCGCCGTGGCTGTATAGAGTTCGCCCGACCATGCAGACAGGCTGCACCCCCCCCCCGGCCTGTCTGCTTTGTTGGGCGCTCCGCTCTGCCCCTGCTTCCAGGCTCCCCTAGCAATTCCCCCCAGCCCCCACCACGGAAGACGGGGAGTGGCCGCTGTTACATCAGCCCCGCACTATGCCTTGTCTTGCAGAGCCGGGCGCCGTGGCACTGGGATATTCAGAGAACACAGCCAGTCTGCATTACTGTGCAGAGCCGCGGCACCCCCCCCCCCCCCAAATAGAGCGGACGAGCCCCCCAGCAATCCCCTCCCCCAAAGCACACCCCCAGCAATCCCTCCCCCCCCCCCCCCAAAGCACACCCCTCCAGCAATCCCTCCCCCCCAGCAATCCCTCCCCTCCAGCAATCCCTCCTCCCCCCCAAAGCACCCCCCCCAGCAATTCCTCCTCCCCCTCAAGGACACATATCTCCCAGCAATCCCTCCTCCCATCCTCAAGCACATATACCCCCCCAGTGCACATACCCACCCAGCAATCCCTCCCCCCCCCAAGCGCACATACCCCCCAGCAATCCCTCCCCCAAGCACACACCCCCAGCAATCCCTCCTTCCCCCCCCTTTCAATCCCTCTCCCCCCCCCAAAGCACACCCCCCTCCCCCCCAGCACACATACCCACCCCAGCAATCCCTCCTCCCCCCCACCAAGCGCACATATCCCCCAGCAATCCCTTCTCCCCCCTCTTGTCCGCTCTATTTGGGGGGGGATTGCTTGGGGGTATGTGCGCTTGGTGGGGGGGAGGGATTACTGGGGGGTATATGCGCTTGGTGGGGGGAAGGAAGGATTTCTTGGGTGGGTATGTGCGCTGGGGGGGTGTATATGCGCTTGAGGATGGGAGGAGGGATTGCTGGGTGGGAATGTGTGCTTTGCGGGGGGAGGAGGGATTGCTGGGGGTGCTTGTCCGCTCGTATTGGGGGGGAGGGAGGGGGGATGCCGCGGCTCTGCACAGTTATGCAGACAGGCTGTGTGCCCTAAATATCCCAGTGCCACGGCGCCCGGCTCTGCAAGACAAGGCAGAGTGCGGGGATGATGTAACAGCGGCCACTCCCCGTCCTCCGTGGTGGGGGCTGGGGGGAATTGCTAGGGGAGCCTGGAAGAAGGGGCAGAGCGGAGCGCCCAACAAAGCAGACAGGCTGTGTGCACTCTGCACACTATAGCCTAGTGCCGCGGCGATCCGCTCTGCAAGACAAAGCAGAGTGTGGGATTAGGAGGTAGAGAAGTGGCCACTCACCGTCCGGTGGGGCGGTGGGGCTGTCGGGCAGCCTGTCTGCATGGTCGGGCGAACTCTGTACAGCCACGGTGCTCCGCTCTGTCCCACACCCCACCCCGCGATGCAATACAGCGGCCCGAACACCCTTCCGGAGTGGACGTTGGTGTGTGTGCTTGGATGAGGAAAGGGTGTTTGGGCCACTCTATTGCGTCGCGCGGGGGTGGGGGGGACAGAGCGGAGCGCCGTGGCTGTACATGCTGTGTGCCCAACAATGCAGACAGGCTGTGTGCACTCTGCCCGGTATAGCCTATTGCTGCGGCGCTCCGCTCTGCAAGACAAGGCAGAGTGAGGGGGTAGAAGGTGGGGAACCGGCCACTCACCGTCAACAGGGAACCCGCTTTACCGCCACCGGAACTCTTTGCGGTAACTCTCCTCGCTCCTTCTTCCTCTGGCCAGATGCCGCTGCCCATTCTACAGCCTGGTTCATTACAGGCTTCAAGAAAATGGCGCCGCCACCCCGCCCCATGTAACTATGCTCTGTACTGTGCATGTCTATGTGCATGCGCAGTACACAGTGAAGGCGCCTTCAGTGTAAGTGAACCAGACAAACTCCGTCAGTTCACCTCAATGATCTGGAGGTGCTGTATAGTGTCTGTGTGTCGTGAAATGATCTCACACAAGACACTATAAACATGGCAGCCCCATGTGCAGCAATACATTTTACAAAAAAATACTCAAACACTACTGACACTGTCCCTCTAACCACAAAGGAGCCGCGCAAACACCCCCTGGTTACCTGTCTAGGGCTTGGGCGCACTGCCTGTTTCTCCTTCCTCTTAGCCACTCTCTGTCTAGCTTTGCTTAAGATACGAGAATGCACGCTGGCCGGAGCGGAGTGATCACACAAGCGGTCCCGGAGCTGCTGCTGCTGCTCGTCAGTCAGTGGAGAGGTGAATGGGCTGCCGACTGATTCATCTTCTAACACTGGAATCGAGGGCGCACAATAGAGAGAGGTAACAGGGAGAGAACAACATGGAGGGGTAACAAGGAAAGAACCTCAGGTACTACATCAGCTTATTAAAACAATAACTGACAATATCAGGGTCAACAGTTATAGATCTCTGTCAAAAGGTCTGGTAGAGACTACACTCATGACGAGCACCCAGGCACATTACTGTGTGCCACAAAGGGTAACGGGAACCATGAGAGAGGCCTATGATCCAGACTGTCACACAGTAGACTACAGCTATTGTGGAGGCCACAACCGGAATCTCTTACCTACCACCTTGTCCTTAATAAAGGGATGTCTCAGCAGACCAGGCCAAGAAAGTCTCTGGGTGGGATCCTTGGTCAAGAGACCCTGGAGAAAGTCCTGGAGGTCAGACAAAGCAAGAGTCAGGCAATGTCTCTATGGCAGAACAAAGAGCTACTACATCTAAGCAGGCTGCATGGTTGCCATCCCATACAGGATTTGGCTCTTCTCCTAAGCAGTGCTCTCATAGGCCAACAACCATACACCATGGAAGAGGAGGTGGTCACTAGGGTATCAAACATCCACAAGAAAAGACTTCAAGAAAAGAGAGCAATCTGCACCATACAAAAGCAAGTCCCACATGGATGATCCCTACCTTCAGTTCAGCAGAGACCCCCCGAGGCCATCGCACTGGCTGCTGGGTGATGATGCTGACAAGCTGGAATATGCTATGTGTGTAGAAAGGAGGCGTCCCCACCATAAGCTCATAGACTATACAGCCCAGGGCCCAGAGGTCAGAGCGATGGTCATACGGCCGCTCTAGGACCAGCTCAGGAGACATGTACAGAGGGGTCCCTTTAATGGAACGAACCATAAGTGTGTCCAGGCTCAGCTCTCGGGCAAACCTAGAGAAAAATATATGGGAAGGTCATACTGCCGGGTAAGCACAGTGTGATCCTGAGCCAACGCCAGAACCAGGGAAGCACAGTGTGATCCCAAGCCAACGCCACTGCCGGGGAAGCACAGTGTGATCCCGAGCCAACGCCAGAACCAGGGAAGCACAGTGTGATCCCGAGCCAACGCCACTGCCGGGAAAGCACAATGTGATCCCGAGCCAACGCCACTGCCGAGGAAGCACAGTGTAATCCCGAGCCAACGCCACTACCAGGGAAGCACAGTGTGATCCCGAGCCAACACCACTGCCGGGGGAACACAGTGTGATCCCGAGCCAACGCCACTGCCGGGGGAACACAGTGTGATCCCGAGCCAACACCACTGCCGGGGGAACACAGTGTGATCCCGAGCCAACGCCACTGCCGGGGAAGCACAGTGTGATCCCGAGCCAACGCCACTGCCGAGGAAGCACAGTGTAATCCCGAGCCAACGCCACTGCCGGGGAAGCACAGTGTGATCCCGAGCCAACGCCAGAACCAGGGAAGCACAGTGTGATCCCGAGCCAACGCCACTGCCGGGGAAGCACAGTGTGATCCCGAGCCAACGCCACTACCAGGGAAGCACAGTGTGATCCCGAGCCAACACCACTGCCGGGGGAACACAGTGTGATCCCGAGCCAACGCCACTGCCGGGGAAGCACAGTGTGATCCCGAGCCAACGCCACTGCCGAGGAAGCACAGTGTGATCCCGAGCCAACGCCAGAACCAGGGAAGCACAGTGTGATCCCGAGCCAACACCACTGCCGGGTAAGCACAGTGTGATCCCGAGCCAACGCCAGAACCAGGGAAGCACAGTGTGATCCCGAGCCAACGCCACTGCCGGGTAAGCACAGTGTGATCCCGAGCCAACGCCAGAACCAGGGAAGCACAGTGTGATCCCCAACCAATGCCACTGCCGGGGAAACACAGTGTGATCCCAAGCAAATGCCACTGCCGGGGGAGCACAGTGTGATCCCGAGCCAACGCCACTGCCGGGGAAGCACAGTGTGATCCCGAGCCAACACCACTGCCGGGGGAACACAGTGTGATCCCGAGCCAACGCCACTGCCGGGGAAGCACAGTGTGATCCCGAGCCAACGCCACTGCCAGGGAAGCACAGTGTCATCCCAGGCCAACACCACTGCCGGGGAACACAGTGTGATCCCGAGCCAACGCCACTGCCAGGGAAGCACAATGTGATCCCCAACCAATGCCACTGCCGGGGAAACACAGTGTGATCCCAAGCAAATGCCACTGCCGGGGGAGCACAGTGTGATCCCGAGCCAATGTCACTGCTGGGGAAATACAGCGTGATCCTGGGCCAACGCCACTGCTAGGGAAGCACATTGTGATCCCGAGCCAACGTCACTGCCGGGGAAGCACAGTGTCATCCCAGGCCAACACCACTGCTGGGGAAGCACAGTGTGATCCCGAGCCAACGCCAGAACCAGGGAACACAGTGTGATCCCGAGCCAACGCCACTGCCAGGGAAATACAGTGTGATCCCGAGCCAACGCCACTGCCGGGGAAATACAGTGTGATCCCGAGCCAACGCCACTGCCAGGGAAGCACAATGTGATCCCCAACCAATGCCACTGCCGGGGGAGCACAGTGTGATCCGGAGCCAATGTCACTGCTGGGGAAATACAGTGTGATCCCGGGCCAACGTCACTGTCAGGGAAGCACAGTGTGATCCCGAGCCAACACCACTGCCGGGGAAGCACAGTGTGATCCCGAGCCAACGCCACTGCCAGGGTAGCACAGTGTGATCCCGGGCCAACACCACTGCCGGGGAAGCACAGTGTCATCCCAGGACAACGCCAGAACAAGGGAAGCAGTGTGATCCGGGGAAATACAGTGTGATCCCGAGCCAACGCCACTGCTAGGGAAATACAGTGTGATCCCGAGCCAACGCCACTGCTAGGGAAATACAGTGTGATCCCGAGCCAACGCCATTGCCGGGAAGCACAGTGTCATCCAAGGCCAACACCAGAACCAGGGAACACAGTATGATCCCGAGCCAACGCCACTGCCAGGGAAGCACAGTGTGATCCCGAGCCAACACCACTGCTAGGGAAATACAGTGTGATCCCGAGCCAACGCCACTACCAGGGAAGCACATTGTGATCCTTAGCCAACGCCACTGCCGGGGAACACAGTGTGATCCCGAGCCAACGCCACTGCTAGGAAAATACAGTGTGATCCCGAGCCAACGCCACTGCCAGGGAAGCACAGTGTGATTCCGAGCCAACGCCACTGCCAGGGAAGCACAGTGTGATCCCGAGCCAACACCACTGCTAGGGAAATACAGTGTGATCCCGAGCCAACGCCACTGCCAGGGAAGCACAGTGTGATCCCGAGCCAACACCACTGCCAGGGAAATACAGTGTGATCCCGAGCCAACGCCACTACCAGGGAAGCACAGTGTGATCCCGAGCCAACACCACTGCTAGGGAAATACAGTGTGATCCCGAGCCAACGCCACTGTTGGGGAAATACAGTGTGATCCCGAGCCAACGCCACTGCTAGGGAAATACAGTGTGATCCCAGGCCAATGTCACTGCCAGGGAAACACAGTGTGATGCCGAGCCAACGTCACTGCCGGGGAAACACACATGTGATCCCGAGCCAACGCCACTGCCAGGGAAGCACAGTGTGATCCTAGGCCAACGGCACTGCCCGGGAAGCACAGTGTCATCCCAGGCCAATGTCACTGTCGGGGAAGCATAGTGTGATCCCCAACCAATGCCACAACACCGGGGGAGCTGAAGCAGACAAGGCACATCCAGTGCACGGTAACAGTGCAAGACAAGTTCTCATCCATTAACCACTCGCATTCATAATCCACATACATAAATAATTTCTTTGTTTTATTTATTAAAAACTTACCCAAAGTCACAGAGTTTCACTGTCCTGTCCTTTCCCAGCAAAATATTCTGAGGTTTCATGTCTCTGTGCAGAATCCGATGAGAATGGAGATAGTAAAGAGCTGAAACCAGCTGAGCAGACACATCCCTCACCTATAGAGTAAGACACACACCCATCACTTGTGGAGCCGATCAGAAACCCTCCCCAAATATACAGCATGTATTCCCCAGCATACTTACTAAATCTTCAGACAAACTCCCATCATCCTCAAGAATCTGGAACAATTCTCCCTCTGCGTATTCTGTGACCACCACAACCTGTGGAAGAAAACGTATTAAGAAGGACCACCATACATCTACATGAAGAGGAGGAGACCCCATACTGATCCCAAATAACCTCAAATCTACACTCTGCAGAGAGGAGCAGACATGGGGGGTGGGGGTTAACCTCCTGTCTATATCAACACTGAGAATTGAGGGGGAGCCCCCGATAGCCTGTAGATCTTTTATTTAAAAATATAAAACATAACAAAACCAACAATATAAATAATGTACAATATATACAAGTCCATAAACGTATTGACTGGTCCAGCCTCACACTCACCAAACACCCCCTGTGTCCGCTCACCTCTCGCTCAGTCTCACAGCTGTCCAGCATGCGCACAATGTTGGGGTGTCTCAGGTCTCTCATGATCTGGATCTCTCTCTTCAGGCCCTTCAGTTCCTTCTCGGAGCGCCCCACTTTAGGAATGAACTTCAGAGCCACCACCTGTACCAACAAGTCACAAGACATGAGCAGCAGAGACTATGGATGGAACCAACCCCCAAACCATTAGCACCGTCCATGTGCCCCAGTATAACCAAGGAGCAGTGCGACTACGCAGACACAGGTGATGTCAGCAGCTCAGGACGAATGACTTTCAGAGCGACGGCAGCAGATCGCTGCTATCACAGTCGTTTGTCTTTCAAAAAATTGACAAAAGTTGATGTTATGGATTACAGCCAAGAAAAACCCAAGTCAGAGTGATGTTTCCTCAATCAGTGATGGTTTGGGGAGCCATGTCATCTGCTGGGGTAGGGTCACTAGGTTTCATCAACACCAAAGTCAATGCTGCCGTCTACCTGGAAATTTAGGAACACTTCATGCTTCCCTGTGCTCAAAAGATTTTTGGAGATGGAATTTTCGTCTTCCAGCAGGATTTGGCACCTGTCCACACGGCCAAAAGTATCAATCCCTGGTTTACTAACCACAGCATCACTGGGCTTGATTGGCAGCAAACTCGCCAGACCTTAACCCCATAGAGAATTTATGGGGTATTGTCAGGAGGATGATGGAAGACACCAGAGCCAACAATGCAGATGAGCTGAAGGCCGCTAAGAAAGCAACCTGGGCTTCACTAACCCCTGTGCAGCGCCATCAGCTGATCGCCTCCATGCCACATTGCCGCATTGATGTCGTCATTCATGCAGAAGGTGCTCGACCAAGTATTGGGGGCATTTACTCTACAGACTTTTCATGCCCCCTGAGGAAGCACCAAACGTGAAACGTACGTTGGGGAGACGCTGACATGGGTGAGTGGTGATTTGATTACGGGCTTACAGGGTTTATGGTTCTTTTGGGTGGAAGTTAGGTGGATAGTCCCCATTGTGGGAACCTTGTACTTGGTTTTATCCCATCCCCCTGTGTATAACCCATGTTTATACTGCACTGAGCACTTTCGGAGCAGTTGCCTGTTTGAGCCTATGCTACCCATCTCACTGTCAGTTCATCTGGATTGCCATAAAACATCATGTAATGTAGGTTTTTAATATTTTTGATTATGAGTTGTGTTATTGATAAATAAAGATTTCATGATATTATATTTGGTCTTTTTTTTTGTATATAAAGACTTTTCATTTGGTCAATATTTCTTTATTAAAAACATTTTTTTTTAGTTGGTTTTATATAATATTCTAAATTTCTGAAATACTAACTTTTGGGTTTTTCTTGGCTGTAATCCATAATCATTAACTTTAACAGAAATAAACACTTGAAAAAGTTCACTCTGTATGTAATGACTCTATAGAATATACGAGGTCACTATTTGAATTGAATTAATGAAAGAAATTTTTTTTTTGTTGATATTCTAATTTATTGCAAACCACTGTATAATACTTCTTAAAGCATGTATTTATTCTAAATGACTATCAGGGGGGCGTGGCCTGGCAATGCCTAAGTAGAGACGCACGCTGCCGAGCTCCTGCCATGAGGGGACCTTCTTTGACCAGCCAGAGCACACCCGAACCCGTGCCGGCCTCGCGGGCCAATCCCCGCCAGTCCAGCGGCGCTCTTGTCCTCTGGCACACAGCATAGGCCACACAGCCCACCCCCACTCCTCCACATAGCCACTGCCCGGGAGTAGGAGGGGATTCTGCAGCAGGCGACACCGGCTGCTGAGGCGGCGGAGATAATAAGCAGCAGCCCCGCCTGTGTCGCCGCGGCCCCGGAGTCCCTGCACTGTACTGTTGCTGAGCCGCCATCTTGCTCCCCCAGAGAGGGGCATTTTTCTTTCTCTTATCTGCTCTGGCGTTTAACTTTTTGTTTTGTGTTCTCTCACTTCTTTCCCTTTCCGCCTCTCCCTCCCCCATATCTCCCACCTCCACATACCATGGCTGTGGCAAGCCTCAGACTCGCCTCGCTCAATGTTAGAGACCTTAATGATCTGGTCAAACGCAATTGCATTATATATTCCATGCACAAACAGAAAATGCATGTTCTTCTTTTTCAGGAAACGCATTTCCGGGAAGGTCATGTGCCCCAGCTACACTCCCGCCACTACCCATACTGGTTTCATAGCACCAATCCGGACGCCAAGTCGAAAGGTGTCTCGGTGACACTTCATAGGTCTTTACAGCACGTCCTTGATACACTGTTGGATTCGCAAGGTAGGTTTGCCTTCATTAAAATTAAAGTAGCCTCTACTATCTTAATAGTGGGCAATGTATACCTCCCCAACTCGGGCCAAGGCAGGGCTCTCAGGGATATTCTGATGGCCTCGGATGCATTTATCGATGGGATCCTTGTCCTGGGGGGCATCTTTAACCTTTTTCTTGACCCCCTGATAAATACGTCGACTGGTAGATCCTCTGTACCCAAAGCAGCAGTGCTGACTGCCTAAGGGGCACTGAGTGCTCAGAGACTTGTAGATGTGTGAAGGGTGCTGCACCCTAATGACAAGGACTTTACGTATTTTTCTCCAGTACATATGGGGTATAGTAGGATCGACATGTTTTTTGTATCCCAACACGCGCTGCTCCATACTCCTCACGCCTCCATTGGCATGGCTCTATGGTCTGACCATTCCCGGTATTCCTATCCTTAGGGGTTCCTGACGGTGCCCCTAGCGAATGGACGTGGCGCCTAAATGAGACGCTATTCCAAGATGTGGCCTGCAAGTCGGGCATAGAAAAGGCCATTTCGGATTTTCTTGCCGTACATGCCTCGGACCACACGGCTCCTCCTCTGCAGTGGGAGGCCTTAAAATGTGTTTTACGGGGGGTCTTTATTCAGCACGGTGCACGTTTAAAAAGAGAACGCAGTGCGAAACTCAGTGCTTTACTTAGAAAGCTGGATGCCACTTCCAAGCAGCACAAACAGACAGTGGCGGCGGACACTTTAGCTAAACCGGCGGTCCTCAGAGAACAAATTGCGAACATTGTGCAGGAAGTAGTGGGAGGTGGAAACAGGATTACATCTCTAGAAAAAGAAAATTATATATATATATCTCTCAAAGATGGAGGCGATTATTAATAGTTCCCCATCTTCCAATCTCCAATGTGTTTCCCTTGTTTGTTGTGACAAGTTCCTCAGGGAATAGGAAGATTATTGCTCTAGTTGTGGGATACCACCTCCACCAGTTACGATGTCTGGCCATGTAGGTTACAGTCCAGTCCAGTGTGCGTTATAGCAGCAACATTGTTCTTGCATGGCTTCTTACTTATCGGGTTCTGTGTACTATGAATATGTGTAACCGTCTTGTCGGGGCGGTTCGAGCTTTCGGTGGCCCATGCAGTTATGGCGTTATACTATGTAACCTCAGGTTACGATGTGTGGATAGACGCTGTCCTCCGATGCAGAGAGATGAGCTGCACAGAAATGTTCTGAGGGGTAAGGATCGTGCTCCTGATTATCAGGACAATGGTAAGTGTCCTAATGTGGTGGCAGCAGGAGCCATCGCTAAATCTATTAACATCAACACATCATATCATCGTCCACACATTGCAGCCTACACTGGGCGGGCAACTATAGATGTCTTAAAGGTCCCCAATCAGCTGACCCATGAGATCTTTGTCCCTTGTACACAGGGTGACTATCAGCAACAATACTTCCCTCTATAGACTTCATCCCAACCTATAACAAACAGCCATCAGTATACTCATATGTCCCATCATCACACCTGGCTGTACCACACAGACACTTCCCTCTAAAGACTCCAGCGCTGTGTAGACTTTTCCAGAAAGTTTGGTTTCGAACCAAAGTAAACCGTTAGAAAAAAAATAGATATACACTCTGTCACAAAAAAAAGCAGGATACGAAGGATCCAGAAGGATACGAGCTACTATCACAAAACGTAACATGTATGTAGTGCATGAGGAGATAAGCGAATGATTACAAGTTCAGAACAAATGATTGTTTTATTAAGAAGTTATGGCATGAAAAAGGTTACAGGTCAGTAAGTAGTAAGGCCACCTATGACAGCTATACAAGCCGAAACACACGTGGCATCAAATCAGTTAGGTGACCTATGACCCTCCGTGGAAGATCAGGCCATAATCTCTGCAACTGGGCAGGTAATTCCCCAGTATTCCAGGATGGCTGCAGTTGCCTTCTCAGCAGGTCCCAGAGGTGCTCTATTGGCGAGAGGTCTGGTGACCTGGCAGGCCATGGGAGGACGTTATATCCTTGTCTGGTGACCTGACAGGCCATGGGAGGACGTTATATCCTTGTCTGGTGACCTGACAGGCCATGGGAGGACGTTATATCCTTGTCTGGTGACCTGGCAGGCCATGGGAGGACGTTATATCCTTGTCTGGTGACCTGACAGGCCATGGGAGGACGTTATATCCTTGTCTGGTGACCTGGCAGGCCATGGGAGGACGTTATATCCTTGTCTGGTGACCTGACAGGCCATGGGAGGACGTCATATCCTTGTCTAGTAAAAGGACGCTGGTTGACCTCAGGGAGATCAACCAAAACACCGCAGAGACACCATCACGTGTCTCAACGTCAGTGTATTCTAGAACATTGCCCCCTGGGACACTGACGTCGAGACATGTGATGGTGTCTCTGCAGTGTTCTTTTGCATATCCTTGTCTAGTGACCTGGCAGGCCATGGGGGGACATTATATCCTTGTCTAGTGACCTGGCAGGCCATGGGGGGACATTATATCCTTGTCTAGTGACCTGGCAGGCCATGGCAGGACCTCACATTCTTGTCTGGTGACCTGGCAGGCCATGGGAGGACCTCATATCCTTGTCTGGTGACCGGGCAGGCCATGGGAGGACCTCACATCCTTGTCTAGTGACCTGGCAGGCCATGGGAGGACCTCACATTTTTGTCTAATGACCTGGCAGGCCATGGGGGGACATTATATCCTTGTCTAGTGACCTGGCAGGCCATGGGAGGACCTCACATCCTTGTCTGGTGACCTGGCAGGCCATGGGGGGACGTTATATCCTTGTCTAGTGACCTGGCAGGCCATGGGAGGACCTCACATCCTTGTCTGGTGACCTGGCAGGCCATGGAAGAACATTTCCTTTAAAACGTTGTTGGGAGAGTCACACAGTATGTGGACAAGCGTTGTCTTGCTGATAAATGGCACCTGGGCAACGTGATAACATAGGCTGCATTCCCACGTTCCGTGATCCTGACGGATCACGGATGTGGAATGCATGTACTGGAGCATGTAATTAGATGCTGGCAGCGGGGGAGACTGTATTCATAAACGCCGCGCTGTAGTAACAGCACCGCGCGGCTGATTCATTACAGCGCGGCGCTTATGAATACAGTCTCCCCCGCTCCCAGCATCTCATTACAGATGCTGTCCGGGCGCGGGGGGACTCTGGTACATGCATTCCACGTCCGTGATCCGTCAGGATCACGGAATGTGGGAATGCAGCCATAGGCAGTACAACCGGCATTAAAATGTCATCCCCATAACTGCGAGCCGTCATAGTGCCTTGAAGGACGACTAGAGGCGATTGTGTGTCCCAACAAATTGCTCCCCACACTGTCACACCTTGTGTAATCTCTGTATGTCGCTCAACAACAAATTCCAGATTAGACCGCTGGCCTGGCTGCCTCCACAAGCATGTACTTTGGTCATCAGCACTGGACTGAAACGGGATTCATCGCTGAAGATCATGTGCCTCCAGGCGGTCGCACTATAGCTTGCCTGAGCTTGGCAAAAATCCAATTGACACTATAATGTGGGGTAAGTGGCAGGCGTCTTAATGGACGTTGGCTCCTTATAACAGCGTTGGCCACTTGTCTCTGAATGGTTTCCATTGATATCACCTGATGCCTGGCAGGTGGTAAATGGCTTCAAATCGATGCTAGCAACATTGTTGGTGCAGATGTGGCCACTCTTATGATCCTCATGCTCTTTGTGTTCCTGGGACGTCCTGACCCTCCGTGACGGCAGACTCTCCTTTCCGTGATGCATTCTTCCCTGGAACTGAACAAAGAGGTTTTGGTCCAGATGCCAAGGTTTTGTCATCTCTAGGTAGGAGAGGACACATCTTCTTATGGACAGTTTGTGGAACTCCTGTTCCCTGGAATTTGTAGACAAAATGAAAGAATAATGTCTTGCAGAATAGGACATTTTGGCTGGACCCCAGGATGTAACCTGGCGACAAGCCTTCTTTACCATGAGAACTGTGAATCTGTGGAACAGTCTACCAAAGGATCTGGTCACAGAAAAAACAATAGAGGGCTTCAAAACCAGCCTAGACAAGTTCTTAGACCAAAATAATATAAATGCATATGTATAGAACTTATCATCCCTCCCCCTTCCCTGTATCCATCCCCTCCTTGGTTGAACTTGATGGACATGTGTCTTTTTTCAAGCGTATTAACTATGTAACCTGGTAGTAGCTACGAAAAACATTTTGATCTATCTGTGACCTGCTCAAAGTCCTTATCATAGTAGAATGCTAATGCTGAAACTTGCCTTCTGAGCGCACTTGGCTTTAGTACTTTATCCAGAACTGCTTGGAAAATATATCTAGAATTTTAGCTACGTTAGGATGAAAAGGGGCAGGCACCTCTGGTTTACACCAGGAAAAGAAGGTTGTCCAGATCGTACTGTAAATGGCATTAGTGACCTTCTACTTGCTGTGCTAGAGCATCTGGATGACCTTAGAAGATAGTCCTTTGGATTTTCGGATTAGAAGCCAGGCTGCCAAATTTCCATGAAGAAAAGACTGGTCCTTGAAGTAGAAGGTCTGTACATTCTTGAAGCTAAAAGGACTGTCTATCTTCAACTTCTTGATTATTCCAAACCAACTTGGGCTCAAAGTAGCTACCAGAATCATATGAGATAAATGTTCCTGGAACTTCTATTTACACAGAAAGATTATCTGACAAAGATTTGAAGCTAAAACCAGGAATTAATTTGAAGAGAGAAGAAATCTCAGGCTTTTCTTTTATTACCTGAACTCTGTTTATAGGCTGTTTCTGGCTTTGGCTTAAAGCGACTCTGTACCCACAAACTGCCCCCCCCCCAAACCACTTGTACCTTCGGATAGCTGCTTTTAATCCAAGATCGGTCCTGCGGTCCGTTCGGCAGGTGATGCAGTTATTGTCTTAAAAAACAACTTTTAAACTGGCAGCCCCGTGCCCTACGGGCGTGGCCTAGATTGTGTATGCATTAGGCTGGCACACCCTCTCTGTCCCTCCTCATCATTAGTAATGCTCCAGGCAGATTGCCTACTATTGGTCAGCTGTGTCAGCCCAGCACATGGTCTGCATCATTAAGGCACCTGTACAATGTTCAAACAGGAGACAACCTGCCTGGAGCATTCCTAATGATGAGGAGGGTGGGGAGGAAGGGCAGAGAGGGTGTGCCTGGGGAGTCAGTTTTCACAAAGTGACTAAAAGCTGCACAGCCCTCTGCCTGGCTGCAATAATCTCAGATTTATTGTCTCATTTTGTTCTTATTTAATGTTATAAAGAGATTAGGAGACAAATGACGGGTACACTGAGCAATAGTATTTATATTTGCATAGGCTTCTACCATAGATGGTGGGCCCTGACATCCTCTTGGTCAGTCTGGGGAGTCCCAGGCATCATTTTCTTTGATGGATGAGGCTCCAGTAGAAAAAGTTTGAGTATCCACCCCAGAAAGGGGTCATTTAGATTTAAAGAGTAAAAGGTTAGATCCTTCTGATTCTTTTGTGTGGCAAATAAGTCTATACTCGGCATTCCCCATTTCTCTGTTATCTGTAGAAAGACTTGGTCATTTAGGGACCAATCCCCTGGAGAGATTACTTGTCTGCCTAAACATTGTGGGAGCCTTTTAGGTGGGCTGCAGAGAGAGAGAGACACCGTACTTTTTCTTCCACCCAGGAGGATATTTTTAGTGCTAAGGTCTGGCGATTGCCTTGTTTTGAGGATCCTTGCTGGCAAAGCAGAGCCACTGCTATCATATTGTCTGAATAGATTAGAACAGGTGTCCCTTGGAGAATGAGTTCTGCTGTTTTCAGTGTCTGCCAGACTGCCTGTAGTTCTCGGTAATCTCTCTTGACCAGGATCCCTGGAAGTTCTGATGGGGACACAACAACCCCCCAAATCCGGTCTTGCTCACATTCGTGGTTACTGCGATTGCAGGGTTTTTGTTCCACTGGAAAAGGTGAACTTTAAAGCAGGTTCAGTGGGAAACGCATCCATATTGTTCACATAGGATTCCTTCATGCTCTCTACAGTCATAGCCCTTGTGTTTCCCATCCTCTCCATTCCTGCTATAATGTGCCTGCACTTACACTCAGCTATACACACCGCTATAGAAAAGTTTGTCAGTGTCCTCCTGCACAGCTCTGTGGTTCTCACTTTCTGATAGGTCCCTGCTGGTTACACACCCTTCCCCCACTGCAGTCATGTGACCACACAGACCTCTTACAGCAGCCCTGCTTCTTTATTCTAGCCTGTTGTACTACACTACTGCATTATGGGGATCTGCAGTTCCATCCTGTATCTACAAACTGCTGGTGTTATCAGGGTTATACAGTTACTATACATTATACACCACATGCTGATTGCTATACTGTACAGTAACTTATATATCACATATCCAGCTGCTGCTGTGTTATCAGGGTTATACAGTTACTATACATTATATACCACATGCTGCTATACTGTACAGTAACCTATATATCACATATCCAGCTGCTGTGTTATCAGGGTTATACAGTTACTATACATTATACACCACATGCTGCTATACTGTACAGTAACTTATATATCACATATCCACCTGCTGCAGTGTTATCAGGGTTATACAGTTACTATACATTATACACCACATGATGCTATACTGTACAGTAACTTATATATCACATATCCAGCTGCTGCTGTGTTATCAGGGTTATACAGTTACTATACATTATATACCACATGCTGCTATACTGTACAGTAACTTATATATCACATATCTAGCTGCTGCAGTGTTATCAGGGTTATACAGTTACTATACATTATATACCACATGCTGCTATACTGTACAGTAACTTATATATCACATATCCAGCTGCTGTGTTATCAGGGTTATACAGTTACTATACATTATATACTACATGCTGCTATACTGTACGTTAACTTATATATCACATATCCAGCTGCTGTGTTATCAGGGTTATACAGTTACTATACATTATATACCACATGCTGCTATACTGTACAGTAACTTATATATCACATATCCAGCTGCTGTGTTATCAGGGTTATACAGTTACTATACATTATACACCACATGCTGATTGTTATAGTGTACAGTAACTTATATATCACATATCCAGCTGCTGTGTTATCAGGGTTATACAGTTACTATACATTATATACCACATGCTGCTATACTGTACAGTAACTTATATATCACATATCCAGCTGCTGTGTTATCAGGGTTATACAGTTACTATACATTATACACCACATGCTGATTGCTATACTGTACAGTAACTTATATATCACATATCCAGCTGCTGCTGTGTTATCAGGGTTATACAGTTACTATACATTATATACCACATGCTGCTATACTGTACAGTAACCTATATATCACATATCCAGCTGCTGTGTTATCAGGGTTATACAGTTACTATACATTATATACCACATGCTGATTGCTATACTGTACAGTAACTTATATATCACATATCCAGCTGCTGTGTTATCAGGGTTATACAGTTACTATACATTACATACCACATGCTGCTATACTGTACAGTAACCTATATATCACATATCCAGCTGCTGTGTTATCAGGGTTATACAATTACTATACATAATACACCACATGCTGCTATACTGTACAGTAACTTATATATCACATATCCAGCTGCAGTGTTATCAGGGTTATACAGTTACTATACATTATACACCACATGCTGCTATACTGTACAGTAACTTATATATCACATATCCAGCTGCTGTGTTATCAGGGTTATACAGTTACTATACATTATATACCACATGCTGCTATACTGTACAGTAACTTATATATCACATATCCAGCTGCTGTGTTATCAGGGTTATACAGTTACTATACATTATATACCATATGTTGCTATAGTATACAGTAACTTATATATCACATATCCAGCTGCTGTGTTATCAGGGTTATACAGTTACTATACATTATATACCATATGTTGCTATAGTGTACAGTAACTTATATATCACATATCCAGCTGCTCTGTTATCAGGGTTATACAGTTACTATACATTATACACCACATGCTGCTATACTGTACAGTAACTTATATATCACATATCCAGCTGCTGCTATGTTATCAGGGTTATACAGTTACTATACATTATATACCACATGCTGATTGCTATACTGTACAGTAACTTATAATATCAGATTCAGCTGCTTCTAAATGTTTGTTTCATTTGCTTTATCTGTTATTCAGAACAAAAAAAATCAAAAAACAAAACAAAAAACAATAAGGGTGCACCAGGGAGCGCCCCTATTCTCTTTTTTCTTTTATTACTATATGGAGGCACAGCAGGGGACATTATTACTATATGGAGGTACATCAGGAGGCATTATTACTATATGGGGATGCAGCAGGGGACATTATTACTATATGGAGGCACAGCAGGGGACATTATTCCAACACAGGAGCCAGAAACAACTATCTCTGCAAGCTAAGTGCTTTTATATTGTATTTGTGAGCGAGTTTTGGAGCGTGCGAGTTTTTCATCTGAAGTGTGTTTTTGTCTCAAGTGTGGGACTTAAATATTCTGGGAAGGAGTATATAACATACCTGTTACTGAGTGATATCTGTCCTTACTGGGTTTATATATAACAAATCCCTGTACACATATAGTATATAGCAAGGTACTATAGATTAGTTTATCTGTATTTATTTTCCTAGGGGTTATATACATTGTATCTGGTTTACTTGGGACATATTACTATAGCCTGTATACTCACAAGCTTGCTGGAGGTTACACAGGTGGATGGTCAGGGGGATTGATTGCTAATTAAGAGTTGATAAATTACATCTGTGTGAAGCCGGCCAGTCTCTTCCAACACAGGAGCCAGAAACAACTATCTCTGCAAGCTACGTGCTTTTATATTGTATTTGTGAGTGAGTTTTGGAGCATGCGAGTTTTTGATCTGAAGTGTGTTTTTGTCTCAAGTGCGGGACTTAAAGCGTAACTGTCATGTTTTTTTTTATTGCAGAAATCAGTAGTATAAGCGATTTTAAGAAACTCTGTAATAGGTTTCATCAGCCAAAAAAGCCTCCTTCTGTCCTCAAGAAGCAATCTCCCAGCCTCCCCCCCTGACTTCTTATCTGTGCATTATCAGGCAAACACGTCTTCATTACAGAGAAGCCAGGGAAGACGGGTTCTGCTCTCTCCATTGTAAGCCTATGGAGGGGGGAGGGGCTGAGGGAGATGAGGGAGCAGGAAGAGGTGACATGAAGGTCAGCTGTTTGTAGACTCTCTGGGCACCTAAAACACTAAATTCAGGTGTCAGAAGGGTCAGTGCTTATCTATGAACTTACTGAGAGAAGATTGCAGGGTGTTGTGCTGTGCAGGACTGCTCCGTGCTCACTCACTCACTCCGTGCTCACTCAGCCCCTCCCCTCTCCATAGACCATAATGGAGACAGAAATCCTGCTTCATCTGATGTGAGGGGGGAGGCTGGGAGATTGCTTTTTCAGTACAGAAGGAAACTCTTTTAGTACATAAAACCGATTACAGAGTTTCTTAAAATCGCTTGTACTGTTGATATTTAATGTTTTCAGAAAAATGACCCTGAAATGACAGTTAAGCTTTAAATATTCTGGGACTTTAGATTCGGGGAGTTTTAGAGGAAAACAAATTGTTTACTTGCTTTCTGAACACATTGTTTGCTTTTGTTGTTTTTGTTTTGTTTAGTATACATAATATCCCCATAAAAATGAGCGCCATGTTTGACAATGCGGCCCAATGTACATCTTGTGCAATGTACGCAATCCTTGATCAACCGATCAAGGGTGCATACCATTGTAGGAGATGTATGGGGGGGTATATACCATTGTGGGAGATGTGTGCATGTTGCTGGTTTGGAAGCCCACATCTGGATCTAAATAAGCAGCTGCGACAATTGAGATACATTGGCAAACTGGAAAGGCGTCTGCTGCTCACTGAGCAATCGCTCCAAGGGGTAGATGGGGGAGAGAGTGATATCATGGAAGTACAGGAGGAAGAGGCAGCTAGTTGGGTCACAGTTAGAAAACGGGGTAGAGGGAAGAGTGTGAGAGAGGCCAGTCCTGATCTGGCACACCCCAACAAGTTTGCCAAATTGGCGGATGAGGAGGATGTTGATTCAGGGGGGCATTGCTGCAGCAGGACACTGACAGCCAGGGGGGTGTCTGCTGCAGGAAGGTGGGAAACAGGAGTTCAGGGCAGGCCAGGCAGGTACTTGTAGTGGGGGACTCAATTATTAGGGGGACAGACAGGGCAATCTGTCACAAAGACCGGGATCGTCGAACAGTGTGTTGCCTTCCTGGCGCTCGAGTTCGTCACATCGCGGATCGGGCTGACAGATTACTGGGAGGAGCTGGCGATGACCCAGCAGTCATGGTGCACATTGGCACCAATGATAAAGTTAGAGGTAGGTGGCGGGTCCTTAAAAACGATTTCAGGGACTTAGGCAGGAAGCTTAAAACTAGGACTTCCAAGGTGATATTCTCCGAAATATTACCTGTACCACGAGCCACACCTGAGAGACAGCGGGAGATAAGGGAGGTAAATAAGTGGCTCAAGAGCTGGTGTAGGATAGAGGGGTTTGGGTTCATGGAGAACTGGGCCGACTTCTCGGTCGGTTACAGGCTCTACGGTAGGGACGGGCTGCATCTCAATGGGGAGGGTGCAGCCGTGCTGGGGGAGAAGATGGCTAAGAGGTTGGAGGAGACCGGGGGGGAGGGCAACTACAATATAGTAAGTGAAGACAGAGTAGATGGAGAGCTGGGCCTAGATTATGGAACTGGGGGTGACACTAGTGACAAGAGGAAAGGGAATATGGACAAACATATTAAATGTATGTATACAAATGCTCGAAGCCTCACTAATAAAGCTGAGGAATTAGAACTCATAATGGTGGAAGAGAAATATGATATAGTGGGGATAAGCGAGACATGGCTGGATGAGAGTTATGACTGGGCGGTTAATATCCAGGGTTATAGTCTATTCAGAAATGACCGTAAAATTAAGAAAGGGGGAGGGGTCTGTCTATATGTTAAATCATGCCTTAAGCCTATTCTGCGGGAGGATATAAGTGATGATAATGTGGAGTCTCTTTGGGTAGAAATAAGGGGAGGGACGAAGAATAATAACATTTTTATAGGAGTGAGTTATAAACCTCCAAGTATAGTGGAAGAGTCAGAAAATCTTCTTATAAGACAAATAGATGCGGCAGCGAAGCAGGGGGAAGTCATTATTATGGGGGACTATAACTACCCAAATATATACAGGAAAGCAGGGGGAAGTCATTATTATGGGGGACTATACCCAATATATACAGGAAAGCAGGGGGAAGTCATTATTATGGGGGACTATAACTACCCAAATATATACAGGAAAGCAGGGGGAAGTCATTATTATGGGGGACTATAACTACCCAAATATAAACTGGAAAGCAGAGTGACGTCATTATTATGGGGGACTATAACTACCCAAATATATACAGGAAAGCAGGGGGAAGTCATTATTATGGGGGACTATAACTACCCAAATATATACAGGAAAGCAGGGGGAAGTCATTATTATGGGAGACTATAACTACCCAAATATATACAGGAAAGCAGGGGGAAGTCATTATTATGGGGGACTATAACTACCCAAATATACAGGAAAGCAGGGGGAAGTCATTATTATGGGGGACTATAACTACCCAAATATATACAGGAAAGCAGGGGGAAGTCATTATTATGGGGGACTATAACTACCCAATATATACAGGAAAGCAGGGGGAAGTCATTATTATGGGGGACTATAACTACCCAATATATACAGGAAAGCAGGAGGACGTCATTATTATGGGGGACTATAACTACCCAAATATATACAGGAAAGCAGGGGGACGTCATTATTATGGGGGACTATAACTACCCAATATATACAGGAAAGCAGGGGGAAGTCATTATTATGGGGGACTATAACTACCCAAATATATACAGGAAAGCAGAGTGACCTCATTATTATGGGGGGGGGGGGCTATAACTACCCAAATATAAACTGGAAAGCAGAAACCTGCAGCTTCAGGAAGGGAAGCGTGTTTTTGGAAATAGTAACAGATAATTACCTTTCCCAACTAGTACAGGAACCAACAAGAGGGGGGGCACTCCTGGACCTGATCTTAACCAATAGGCCCGACAGAATATCAAAAATAGAGGTGGGGGGTCACCTAGGTAATAGTGACCATAAAATAGTAAGTTTTCAATTATCCTTCAATAAAATGATTAGTAGAGGGGCTACAAAAAAAACATAAAATTTCAGGAAGGCTAATTTCCAAAAACTAAGAGAGGACCTTGGGAACATAGACTGGGACACTGCCCTGAGATATAAGAGAGGACCCCGGGGACATAGACTGGGGGGACACTGCCCTGAGATATAAGAGAGGACCCCGGGGACATAGACTGGAGGACACTGCCCTGAGATATAAGGGAGGACCCCGGGGACATATGTTAGAGCATCCTGGGTAAATGGTGTGAAGGACACATACTGTACCATATGGGAATAAACGTAGTAGAAATAAGAGATATCCAGTGTGGTAACTTCAGCTGTAAGGGGGGCAATAAATGATAAGAAACAAGCATTCAGACTACTAAAACAAGAAGGTAGTGGGGAAGCATTGAGCAACTATAGACAGAAGAATAGAATGTGTAAAAAGCAAATAAAAGAAGCAAAAATAGCAACAGAAAGAAGGATAGCCACAGAAAGTAATAGGAATCCCAAAATGTTCTTCACTTATATAAACAACAAAAGACTTAAAACCGAAAATGTTGGTCCCCTCAAAAATAATCTGGGTGTAATGGTGGAGGGGGAAGAGGAAAAGGCCAATCTACTAAATACATTCTTCTCTACTGTATTCACAGAGGAGAATCCCATAACAGACGATATGACTAGGGATAATATAAATCCTCCCATAAATCTCACCTGCCTAACACAACAAGAAGTGGGGAGACGCCTTAAAAATATTAAAATCCATAAGTCACCGGGCCCAGAAGGTATCCATCCTAGAGTACTGCAGGAATTATGTACTGTGTTAGACAGACCGATATTCCTATTATTTAAAGATTCTATTACGACAGGGATTGTTCCACAGGACTGGCGCATAGCTAATGTGGTACCAATATTCAAGAAGGGGTCAGAGAGCGATCCTGGAAACTACAGGCCTGTAAGTCTAACATCTATAGTAGGTAAAGTATATGAGGGGTTTGTAAGAGATGCTATATTGGAGTATCTTAATGAAAATGATCTTATGATGCAGCACCAGCATGGATTTATGAGGGAACGGTCCTGTCAGACTAATCTGATCGGCTTCTATGAAGAGGTAAGTTATAGACTGGACCTGGGGGAGGCTGTGGATGTTGTGTATATAGACTGGACCTGGGGGAGGCTGTGGATGTTGTGTATATAGACTGGACCTGGGGGAGGCGGTATATGTGTGTATATAGACTGGACCTGGGGGAGGCTGTATATGTGTATATAGACTGGACCTGGGGGAGGCTGTGGACGTTGTGTATATAGACAGGACCTGGGGGAGGCTGTATATGTGTATATAGACAGGACCTGGGGGAGGCTGTATATGTGTATATAGACAGGTCCTGGGGGAGGCTGTGGATGTTGTGTATATAGACTGGACCTGGGGGAGGCGGTATATGTGTATATAGACTGGACCTGGGGGAGGCTGTGGATGTTGTGTATATAGACTGGACCTGGGGGAGGCGGTATATGTGTATATAGACAGGACCTGGGGGAGGCTGTATATGTGTATATAGACAGGACCTGGGGGAGGCTGTATATGTGTATATAGACAGGACCTGGGGGAGGCTGTATATGTGTATATAGACAGGACCTGGGGGAGGCTGTATATGTGTATATAGACTGGACCTGGGGGAGGCTGTATATGTGTTTATATAGATAGGACCAGGGGGAGGCTGTATATGTGTATATAGACAGGACCTGGGGGAGGCTGTATATGTGTATATAGACTGGACCTGGGGGAGGCTGTATATGTGTATATAGACAGGACCTGGGGGAGGCTGTATATGTGTATATAGACAGGACCTGGGGGAGGCTGTATATATGTGTATATAGACAGGACCTGGGGGAGGCTGTGGATGTTGTGTATATAGACAGGACCTGGGGGAGGCTGTATATGTGTATATAGACAGGACCTGGGGGAGGCTGTGGATGTTGTGTATATAGACTGGTCCTGGGGGAGGCTGTGGATGTTGTGTATATAGACTGGACCTGGGGGAGGCGGTATATGTGTATATAGACTGGACCTGGGGGAGGCTGTGGACGTTGTGTATATAGACTGGTCCTGGGGGAGGCTGTGGATGTTGTGTATATAGACTGGACCTGGGGGAGGCTGTATATGTGTATATAGACTGGACCTGGGGGAGGCTGTGGATGTTGTGTATATAGACTGGACCTGGGGGAGGCGGTATATGTGTATATAGACTGGACCTGGGGGAGGCTGTGGATGTTGTGTATATAGACTGGACCTGGGGGAGGCGGTATATGTGTATATAGACAGGACCTGGGGGAGGCTGTGGATGTTGTGTATATAGACTGGTCCTGGGGGAGGCTGTGGATGTTGTGTATATAGACTGGACCTGGGGGAGGCTGTGGATGTTGTGTATATAGACTGGACCTGGGGGAGGCGGTATATGTGTATATAGACTGGACCTGGGGGAGGCTGTGGACGTTGTGTATATAGACTGGACCTGGGGGAGGCTGTGGACGTTGTGTATATAGACTGGACCTGGGGGAGGCTGTGGATGTTGTGTATCTGGACTTTTCAAAGGCATTTGATACTGTGCCCCATGAAAGGTTGGTCTACAAAATGAGGATGCTGGGACTCGGGGAAAACGTATGCAAATGGGTAAGTAACTGGTTGTGTGATAGAAAACAGAGGGTGGTCATTGATGGAACATATTCAGATTGGGTTTTAGTTACTAGTGGGGTACCACAGGGGTCAGTCAATTTTTCAAAGAGATACACATATACCATTAGTTGTATATACGTCAAAACAAGGACAAAGCACCTTTGGGTGCACAAACAAGAAAGGGGACAGAGTCAAAGAGCCAACATGGCTCAACATTACCAACAACAGCTTTCAAAATAACTCCCACAACGGGGAGGCCATGAATGGAAATGAGGCACAATCTCATCATGCAGAGAGGGAAAAGAGCTGACGCTCAGGAAAAGTAAAGAATAAAAAGCAGCAACATCTAGGGAAGGGGGGGGGGAAGAAGACAAGGGCGGTAGACTACAACACCGAGGAACACACGAAGGGAGAGGGCAGTGACAACCTACACACAAACCAACATAGGAAGAGAACACACAGGGGAAGTGGGAGAAGGGGGAAGCGCCTCACTGAGACATGAGAGTCTTATATTCGTCAGATTCAGCAAACTGTTCCCAATAGTACCAGGTCTGAAAGAACCGGGAATTCCGGTCATATAATTGGGCGGTAAGGACCTCCATGTACTTAAGGTCTTCCACCTTCCGCAACCACATAGAGATGGAAGGGGGGGGGCTGGTTGCCTCCAAAGGGCAGGGATACAGGCCCTGGCAGCGTTGACCAAGTGGCGGTAGCCTCTTAGCGGGATGTCCGACATGTGCAGGAGGAAAAGCGACGGAGAGAAAGGTAGAGGAGAGTCTGTAAAGGTAGAGGCAATACGCCAAACCTCTCTCCAAAAGGGGACCAGTTTGGGGCAACTCCAAAAGGTATGGAGGAGGGTCCCTTCCTCACCACAAATCCTCCAGCACAGGGGAGATACTTCAGGAAAGATTCTATGAAGACGGACCGGAACCCGGTACCATCTCGAGAGAATCTTGTAGCCCGCCTCCTGTAAGCGGGAGGAGATGGAGGAAGTGTGAGTACAGGTATATATTCGGTCCAATTGTGGACCCGTAAATGAGACACTTAAGTCTTGCTCCCAGGCAGTGAGGAATGGAGGAGGCGGCTGTTCTGGGGGGGATCCCAACATGGCGTAAAGAAGGGAGAGAGAGTGTCAGAGAGGGCCCGTGCCAAGGCAGAACGTCTCGAATTGTGTGAGCGTGCGAGAGAAAGAGGATGGAGCAGGCAGGGAAAGGAGGAAGTGGTGCTATTGTAGGGCCCTCCAGAATCCTAAAGGGGAAGGATCAGGGAGATCACAGAGCTCCGAGAGGGACACCCAGGCCGCCCCCCGAAGAAAGCTACGTGCACGGAAAGAGCCTGCCTGGAACCAGTCACGGAAGACCGGGTCGGAGATTCCAGCCGGAAACGAGGGGGTACCTATGACCGGGAACAAGGGAGATGGGTGAGGGGCTAGGGAGGCAGAGGAGAAATACTTCTAGCAAAGCTTAAGAGTTGTGACAACTGTAGGGTGAGGCCCGACCATTCTACTGGAGGTAGGGAGCCGCCAGCAAGGAAAGGGGTGAAAGTGACATTTCAAGGCCGACCCATAGTTTAGAAGAGCCGTGTCGGTGCCAGTCTATCACCCTAACGAGATGACGTCTCGAGATCGTCTTTGGACGATGCAGCACCGATTTCGCTATTCGAGGCTGCTTGTGGGCCCAAATAAATTTAGTTAGTAAAGAAGAGAGTTGTCGGAAGAAGCTCAGGGGCACCGTCACCGGAAGGGCTTGGAAAAGATACAAAAGTCTAGGAAGGACATTCATCTTAAAGATGGAACAACGGCCGAACCATGTGAAGGTGCCCCTGTGCCACCCAGACAAGTCTGCCTCAATCTTCTTTAACATAGGCGGGAAATTAACCCTGAATAGATCGGAGATGGAGGGGGTAAGCTGAACCCCTAGGTAAGATAAAGAAGAACTCGACCAGCGAAAGGGGAAGGAGTCAGCAAGAGTGGAGGCCAGAGAGGGGGAGAGGGAAAGGTTCAACGCCTCGGATTTCTGTAGGTTAATTTTATAGTTGGAAAGGTTTTGAAATCTGGTGAGCTCAGAGAGCAAGTTGGGAAGAGAGACAGTGGGGTGGGTGAGAAAGAAGAGAAGATCGTCCGCGTAGGCTGCTACCTTATGAGTGACCGAGCCCACACGAACCCCCGATATGTTTATATTCTGCCTGACGTGGCGTAGGAAGGGCTCCAGTGTCAGTATGAAAATTAGGGGGGAGAGTGGGCATCCCTGACGGGTACCGTTGTGTATGGAGAAGGAAGAAGAGAGAAGGCCGTTGACAGAGACCTGAGCCGAAGGATGTGAATAGAGAGAACCAATCCAGGCCAGCATACGAGGGCCCAGCCCAAGATGCTGGAGAGTGGTGGTCAGGAAGGGCCAGCCAACTCTGTCAAAGGCCTTCTCGGCGTCGGAAAGGAGGAGCATTGTTGGTAGGGAGTCAGAGTGGGCATAATGTATAAGGTTGATGGCCCTAGTGTTATTGTCCCTAGCCTCCCGGGTGGGCATAAAGCCCACTTGGTCTAAATGAATGATGGGTTGTAAAAGTGGTGTGAGGCGGGAAGCTAGGATTTTGGAGAAGAGTATTAAGTCGAGGTTCAGGAGGGAAATAGGGCGGTAGTTCTGGCAAAGGGAAGGGTCCTTTCCGTCCTTGGGAATGACCGTAATGTGAGCGCGCAGGGAGTCGAGGGGGAGATGAGAGTCAGCAGAAAGAGAGCTATAGGCCGCTAAGAAGTGGTCACGGAGCAAAGGGGAGAAGGCTTTATAATAAGGGAGCGTGAGCCCATCAGGGCCAGGGGCCTTCCCCGACGGGGAGGATTTGATGGCCCAGTTCCACTCCGTGGATGTGATGGGTGCCTCTAGTAGGGACACACTCTCTTCCGGTAAAGCGGGGAGGCCAGAGCCAGAAAGGTAGTCGGAGATCGCCGAGCGTAAAGCATCCAACGAGGACATCGAGGGTGGGAGGCTGTACAGTTCGCTATAGTATGTACGGAAGGCTTCCGCTATATGCGAGGTTAAGGAAAGTTTGGAGCCCGATGGAGAGGAGATGGAAGGTATTAAAGAACGAGCCCTTTGGACCCAAAGCGCGCGGGCCAGGGTCTTACCTGGCTTGTTGCCGAACTCAAAATAAAGACGGCGGCACCGAGCCAGGGAGGCCCTGGCATAGGAAAAAGTAAGTTCCCGGAGCTTACTACGGTGGGCAGCCAGCTCCACACCCGTAGACGGGGTGAGAGTCCGTTTATGACGTTTATCCAGATCAGCGATCTTGGAGACCAATGATTTTATCTTTGCCGAGCGTTTCTTCTTAAGCCGAGATGCAAGCTTAATGAAGGTGCCTCTGATATAGCATTTGTGAGCTTCCCAGATCACTGATGGGGACGAGTCGGTGGTAACATTGGTGGAGAAATAGTTAGTTAGCTCAGCTCGCACTTCGGAGAGAACCCCCGGGTCCCTCAGCAAGGTCTCATTGAGGCGCCAGCGCCAAGATCTAGGTTGCGGTAGGGAAAAGATAGAGGGAGGGAAATAAGGGTATGATCCGAGAAAGAATTTGGGTCTATAGAGGCAGATACCGCCTGGTCCAGGTGTGAGTGGGAGATAAAGAAATAGTTGATACGGGAGTAGGAATTGTGAGGGTGGGAGAAGAAAGTGAAATCTTTGTCCTGCGGATGCAGGATACACCAGACATCCATCAACTGGAAGGAATAAAGAGATTGCTTGGCACGGCGGAGAGAAGAGAGGGGGAGAGAGGAATGCCCGGACGAAGAGTCCAAAGTGGGGTCTAATGCCATATTGAGGTCCCCCCCAAGAACCAACAGGCCCTCCAGGAAATCCTCCACTTCCAAGAGGCAGCGATCTAAGAAGGTACACAACGTACCTGCCATTTTGCCCTTCACAAAGAGGTAACGCCCCTCCTCGTCTACCCTCTGGTCTATAAACTCCCATGGGGCCAATCGGGAGAACAAAATGGAGACGCCTTTGGTCTTGGAGTCCGGTGAACAACTGTGATACGCTTCAGGGAAGTTACGGTCTGAGAGTTTTTGCAGGCTATCAGCTCGAAAATGAGTCTCCTGTAGGAAGGCCACAGAGACCTGCTTGGCCCACAGGAGTCGCAGCAAGGAGGAACGCTTCTCAGGAACGTTCAGTCCTTGTGCATTGAGGGAAACACAAAGAACAGACGACATCTCTCAGGGAGGGGGGAGGGGTGACGAGCAGACACGAACACACACACCAGGGAAGGGACTAGGACAATAAACTAAAGCCCGTATTCCACGGGTCGTTGGAGGAGCAAACGAGCGCTGTCAGCGCTCGTTTGCTCCTCGTTCGCCGCTCGCTGCCGCCGCTATTCAACGCGGCAGCAGCGAGCGGGTGAGTGCGGGAGGGGGCGGCGGGGAGCTGCGGGGGGGCCTGCCCGGGGGATCGCTAGATCGTCCGGGCAGCCCATAGGATATAGCAGCATCTGCTGCCGACGCTCCTATTCAATGGAGCGACAGCAGCAGATCGCTGCTATATCAGTCGCTTGTTTTTCAACATGTTGAAAAACAAGCGACTGCAACGATCAGCCGACATGAACGATGTCGGCTGATCGTTGCACTCTATTCCACGGAACGATTATCGTCCGTAGCGGTCGATATCGTCCGAAAACGAACGATAATCGTTCCGTGGAATAGGGCCTTAAGGGAAGACAAGGGGAAGGGCGGGGAGAGGGCCCGAGAAGAGAGAAGGAAAGACACAACAACAAGCCTATCAGCCCAGACAATAAGCCTGGGAGAAATGCCCAGGGGGAGGGCACGGAAGCATAAAGGGCGAGAAAGGGGAGTCAAAGAGAAAGAGCAAGGGGAAAACCCCACGCACTAGGTAGACCAGAGTCCCCAAAGAGGAGGCTGGTCCGGGACCTGTGCAAAACAGGAGGGGGTACGAGGAAGGAAAGACCAAGATTCGGGCAGCTCCGGCCACAGATCTCGGCAGTGAGAAGCCATCTCAGCCCGGTAGGTATACGCGAGTCAGAGAGCAGTCGGAAAAGTGGGGGGCAGTGAAGGAGGAGGATAGAAGAGTACGAAGAGGGGAGATGAGATGTGTGAGAATATAGGTAGAAACAGTTCAACATATTCTGTGCATTTGCATATTACAGGGGTACAGGCGATGGGTATGTAAAAGACACACCTAGGGAACATCCAGTGGTGTGTGCAACTAGAGCAACAACAAAACAGCACATGAAAACCCCCGAATGGACAGTCCACCTTAGAGACCAAGAGGAGCAAGCAGACTATATGCTAACCAGCCCCACACACCCACCCCACCCAGCCATACCCTGCATAAGAAGAAAGTCAGGAGGAGAAGGGGGGGGGGGGAGGTAAGGAGGGGAAGGGAAGGCGGTTTGGATAGGGGGGGAGGGCGGGGAAATGGAGAGGGGGCTGATGGGCAGGGGTAAGGGAGGGAGGGGGTCAGAGGGGGGGGGGGGGAGATAGGGTCTCAGCAGAGAAATGATGAGCTAATCCTCCACCCGACAGGCCAGGAGAGTCCACAGGGAACAGGAGGGGGAGGGGGAGGGAGAGGGAGAGGGAAAGGGAGGAAATGGGAACGGCACAGGAAAACGAGAAGAGAAGGGGTGCGGGATGGGCACACTTCCAATATCCAGGGTACCGGGATGGGAGAGTCATAACACCTCCTGGCCCCAGTAGGCAGCCCGCTTAACGAGCCGAAAGCATGTCCCAGCGGTCATTCTGAACTCCTCAACAGAGCTCCTAGACCCCCCTGCGTCCATTATCACCCTCCCTCAACTGTGCCAATACATTCGGGACACCCCGAAGGACGATAGCGGTCAACCGGAGGGCGTCCAAGTTCGGCAGGAGTCAATACAGGTCCCACTGAGAGCCGATAAATCAGCGGGGGGAGCAGGAACCCCGTCGCAGAGGAGACTGGGTGAACCGTTGAGCTGATCGCGGCGCTCTGTCTTCTATAGCTTGATCGAGGACTGGAGAGGGAAGCACAGGAGCAGTCCAGTCCGGGACGGAGAGCGATGACAGACCAAGCAGCGATAGGGCCTCAGGCAGGTCCTCCGGAGACTGGACAATGCATGTAGTGCCGGAATGTCGTATGATAAGGTGAAAGGGATACCCCCAGCGGTAGGAGGCCCCCTGGTCCTTGATGGCAGAGAGCAGGGGACGGAGCAGGCGCCGCATTGCAAGCGTGTGCCTGGAAAGATCAGGTAGAAGGGAAACTTCCACCCCGGCGTAGTCTATGGGACCCAGTTCCCATGCCCGCTGCATCAACACTTCCTTCTGTTGGTAATAGTGCACGCGGCACAACACGTCCCTGGGACGGTTCCGATCCTGCGAGCGGGGACCTGCGAACCGGTGAGTTCGGTCCAGCTCGATATGGGTGTCGTCTGGGTCCCCGAGGTAGCGGTTGAAAATCATCCTGACTTCCTTCACAAGCCGATCTGGACCCACGTCTTCCGGTAAGCCCCGTATCTTGACATTATTGCGTCGGCCTCTATTTTCAAGTTCGTCAATATGTGTGATCATGTCTCTGATCGTGGCCTCTTGTGCGTCCAGGCGTGGGAGTATGGAAGCGAGGGAACGGTCCATAGTACCCTGGCGGGACTCTAGGGCAGACACCGTGGTCGTGACTGCTGCCACCGAGGATTTTATTTCCGCCATATCTCGGGCATGACGCTCCTCCATATGGGAGAGCTGGGCAGAAAGTTCAGCCCTCGTTGGCAGGGCCTGCAGGAGACTCCTTACCTCCGCAAGCAGCGTAGCCGGAGCAAGAGATGCAGCGGTATCGCGGGTCCCCTCTGTGGTGGGTGAGAGTGACAGGGTAGCCGCCGGGCGGAGGATCTCCGGGACCGATTGGCTCAGGTCCGGAAAGGCGCTGGCCTGCTTCTGTGTAGCCTGCCGTGTGGTAGGCGCGGCGGCCATCTTGTCCGCGGGAGACTCGGTCAGGGAGAAGGGCGGCGTAGAGCGCACAAACCGGACTATGGAGTCTCGTGGAGTGGCCCGAGGTGTGCAGGTAAACTTCTTGCCCCCTTTGGGCATACCGAAGCCCCGATGGTTAGGTATTAGCACTAGGTATTGTGAGGATCGGGCCGGAGCTGCAGCGACATGCGTCCTCACCCGGCCATGTCCAAGCCACGCCCCCGGGTCCACTTCTTTTTAATATGTTTATTAATGATCTAGTAGAAGGGCTACAGAGTAGAATCTCCATTTTTGCAGATGATACTAAACTGGGTAAAGTAATCAGTACAGAGGAAGATAATATTATATTACAAAGGGATTTGGAGAAGCTAGAGGCTTGGGCGGTGAAATGGCAAATGAAGTTTAATGTGGATAAATGTAAGGTTATGCATTTGGGCCATAGAAATAATAAGTACAGTTATGTGCTAAATAATAAAACACTGGGTAACACTGCTGCCGAAAAGGACCTGGGGGTATTGGTGGACAGTAACCTCATCTATAGTGATCAGTGCCAGGCAGCAGCTGCCAAGGCTAATAAAATAATGGGATGCATCAAAAGAGGTAGAGATGCTAAAGATGAGAACATAGTTTTGCCTCTCTATAAACCACTGGTCAGACCACACATGGTATATACTGTATACAGCATCGGGCACCTGTATATAAGAAGGACACAGCTGACCTGGAGCGAGTGCAGAGGAGGGCAACAAAGGTCACTAAGGGAATGGGTGGGTTACAGGACCAGGACAGGTTATCATGCTTGGGGTTATTTACGCTAGAAAAAAGACGTCTTAGGGGCGATCTGATCACAATGTACAAATATATGAATGGACAGTACAGAGATCTTTGTAGGGGTCTCCTTACTCCTAGGTCTGTAACCATGACAAGGGGGCGTCCTCTACGTCTAGAGGAAAGAAGATTTTATCATCAGCATCAACGCGGGTTCTTTACTGTACGAGCCGTAAGACTGTGGAACTCTCTGCCACATGATGTTGTCATGGCTGATTCATTATAGAAGTACAGGGGAGGCCCGGATGCTTTTCTTGAACAATATAATATTACAAGTTATGGGCATTAGATTTCCGGTGATACGTTGATCCAGGGATTATTCTGGTTGCCATTGGAGTCGGGGGGGTTCTCCCTGTGGTGGGGCAATTGTCGTCTGCCTCACAGGGGTTTTTGCCTTCCCTGGATCAACACAGTAGAGTTCCCCTGGGTTGAACCTGATGGACTCTTGTCTTCTTTCAACCTTATTTACTATGTTACTATGTTATTATTATTATATGGAGGTACATTAGGAGGCATTATTATTATATGGGGCACAGCAGATGACATTATTACTATATGGGGGCACAGCAGGAGACATTACTACTATATGGAGGCACAGCAGGGGACATTATTACTATATGAAGGGCACAGCAGGGACATTATTACTATATGGGGCACAGCAGGAGGCATTATTACTATATGGAGGCACAGCAGGAGACATTACTACTATATGGGGAAAGAGCAGGGGACATTATTACTATATGGCAGCACAGCAGGGGACATTATTACTATATGGAGGCACATCAAGAGGCATTATTACTATATGGAGGGCACAGCAGAAGACATTATTACTATATGGGGGCACAGCAGGAACATTATTACTATATGGGGGCACAGCATGGGACATTATTTCTATATGGGGACACATCAGGGGAAATTATTTCTATATGGGGACACAACAGGGGAGATTATTACTATATGGGGACACAGCAGGGAAAATTATTAAAATATGGAGGCACAGCAGGAGACATTATTACTATATGGAGGCACAGTAGGAGACATTACTATATTGAGGCACAGCAGGAGACATTATTACTATATATGGACACAGCAGGGGGCATTATTACTATATGGAGAGCACAGCAGGGACATTATTACTATATGGAGAGCACAGGAGGAGACATTACTACTATATGGAAGCACAGCAGGGGGCATTATTACTATATGGAGGTAAACAGCAAGGGCATAATTAGTGGAAGGGGGCACATCAGGAGGCATTATTATTGTATGAGGGGCACATCAGGGGGCATTATTAGTCTATGGGGGAAACAGCAGGGGATCTTACATATAGGGGGCAACCCACATACCTACTTGCTTTAAAGGAGACCTGTCACCCCGGCTGCCGGGGTGGAGCCCCTTATATTTACCCCTTCCTCAAAGTCCTGGTCCCAGACTCCGTCAGCGAGAAATCCCCTTCGGAAGGCGTGCGCGCGCTCACCAGAGAGGAGTCCGATGCCCATAGATAATGACTGCTCCAAATCTCGTGCACAGCTTCCGACAGGGATTTCTTGGAAACGGAAAGGGGTCCAGGATTTCGACAAAAGGGTAAGTATAAGGGACTCCACCGGGGGGTCGGACGGGCTTCACCCCGGCAGCCGGGGTAACAGGTTCCCTTTAAGTTGCTAGAAATGTGTGGAGCCTTAGATGTTTGTCTGCCATGTTCGAATAACATGAATTGTAGCTGGAAGAAATCATCATGGAGGCCTAGGCTGGATGGAGAGGAAAAGGGACGTCTCAGATCAAAGAAGACGGAACCTGTCACTAAACGGCGGTCTTTGTATTTTGTATAACATTTGCAACGGGTGCCCAGGTTAAAAAAAAATTTCCAAGGGGTGGCACAAGCTGGAAAAGATTGGAAAACACTGGTTTAGGGGGGCTCACTGTTCATGAATTAATTGTTAATTTTTCGGTGTATCCAAAAAAACCTCTGTTCATCTATTACTGTATATATCTAAAGTTGAAGTATTCCCCTGGTTCTCTTTTTTATCTCCTGTGGATCCCACCATGTGTGGGGGAAAGGCATAGAGACTGACGACTTCCATCCATTTCACAATCCTGAGATAAAACATTAGGTTGTTTTGTGTGGGGATTGTGCAATAATAATATTATAAAGCAGTGCTTCTCAAATTTTTCTACTACAACAGATCAAAGCAACGCCTGGACCTCACCATCTGTGTTGGAAGTCTATTAAATAGCTGAGAACTGTAGCACATGGTCCAGGCCCGAGGTGGTGGATGCCCTGCATCACCGAGGAAAGCTGACATACCTTCCCCAAGCATCAGAGCCTGCCGCAAGGATGGGCTTTGCTGCAGGAAACTCCCAGGTGACTACTCTCAGAGAAGGTCCTCAGTGACCAAAGACTGAAGACGTACTGGAGCCTGGCACTAGATGCTTTTCTTCTGGGCTCAAGCTTTAAAGGGAACCTGTCACCCCCCGTGCCGGGGTGACAGGCTCCCGACCCCCCGTTAGAGCCCCCTATACTCACCTAATCCCGCGGGGTCCCGCTTCTGGAGGTGGTCGGGTGACGGAGATCTCAGCCGCTGCAGCCCGGCGCGCGCGCTGAGAGATGAGTCCAACGCTCATAGAGAATGACGGAGCGCTGGACTCTCCTGTCATTCTCTATGGGTGTTGGACTCATCTCTCAGCGCGCGCGCGCGCCGGGCTGCAGCGGCTGAGATCTTCATCACCCGACCACCTCCAGAAGCGGGACCCGGCGGGATTAGGTGAGTATAGGGGGCTCTAACGGGGGGTCGGGAGCCTGTCACCCCAGCACAGGGGGTGACAGGTTCCCTTTAAAATACAATATAAAGATGTTGTTCAGACTGGAGCTGAGCAGAGAACTAGGAATGGAACAAGATCAAAAAGGCTATAGGATCACTAGTAAGCAAGGAAGTGGCGTATAACCAGGGAGCCCAGCCATGGTTTGTTGACTGAAACACAACAACAACTGAGCACAGAGGTCTGAAAGTGATGGCTATAAATCCTCAGCCTAGAGTTGACTAGAACTTGTGTGCCGAGCGTACTCCTGCCACTAGAGGGAGCCCAATCCTTCCAGGAAGCCTGCACAGAAGATGCCAGAAGACAAGTAAACGAAGAAAAAGCAGGAGAGCAAACAGATGATGGGAGCACAGTGTGACCCGCAGCAGGTATGGGATAATAGACACGACTGCCTGCCCTTACAAAAATAATGCTAGGGCTACCTTTCACCTGTCTCCTAAGCTCTGTATACCAAGAAAGCAAGAACTAAATAACTTAATAATGTTGCTTAAATGGAGATTGTTGCAAAAAGCTAAAGGGTCTTAGTGAGCCTCATTAATTGACCAATTGTCAACTGGTCAAAGGAAAAAAAACAATAGTTTCAAAAGTTTACAGAAAACTGCTGCTGAACACGTCATGACCCGGCTGATGGACTGGCCGCTCAGCCAGCATCAGCGAGACACCACTACAGTCACAGTGGCCAGTCAATCAGCCATGACAGGCATTACCCCACTCAGTAACGTCATCACAACTCCGGGGGGGGGGTAGTTTTGCAATATAGAGAGGTCACACAAAGTGATTTGGGGGTCAGCTACAGGCCCAGATTCACCAGCTCTCTGTCAGCATGGCTCCCTCTCAGTCAGTGCTGCCGCTGCATGGTTACTATGAGCCTTCGTTACGAGCGCTCATAGTTACTGTGCAGACCGCAGCTCAGTATACAGGTATACTGAGCTGCAACAGGGGTCCGGACAGCTGGCCTCCGCGGTCCGGGTCCGCCAGTTGAGACATTCTTAGCTGCTAGATGGAAAGAGTGAAATTAAAATGAGAGAAGAGAGACCAGGGGGTCTGAAGGGGGTTCAGGTGCTGTGTTCTCCTATACAGTAATGTCTCTTGGCACTGGAGAAAAATCTGCATGTGACTGCTTTGTCCTGGTCGTTTTTCTGGAATAGGACTGCTCCAGCCCCAACAGCATCAACCACTAGATAGTTTCTGGGTGTCGGGGCGATTGAGCACTGTGGACAAAGTGAAGGTGGGTTTTAGTTGAGAGAAAGCACTTTCAGCTTGTGGAGTTCATATGTGCAGATTTGGTGAGGGAAACAATAGGAGTCACTAGCGATGAGAAGTGTGGAATCCATTTGCGGTAATAATTGGCAAACCCGATAAAGCGCTGGATGGCTCCAAGACTGAAAGGGTGTGGCCAGTTCAGGACTGTGGACTGCTTGTCTGGGTCCATCTGGAGACCGTGGCCAGAAATTATATAGGCTGGAGAGGTAAAAAAATAAGCATTGCTCCAATTTGGCATAAAGGCAGTACCTGATCGACATGTTGATGATGAGAACTAAGATGGGAGGAGTATACCACAATGTCATCCAGATAAACTAGCACAATCATGTATAACATGTCCCAAAATATATCGGCACTACAAAGCCCAAAGTGCATCACCAGATATTCAAAGTGTCCATTCCAGCTGTTGAAGGCAGTTTTCTTTTCATCACCCGGCAACCCGGAGATCCAGATCAGTGAATACCTTGGCAATGCGAATCTAATCAAAGAGCTCTGAAATGAGTGTGAGCGGATAGAGGTTCTTGATAGTGATCTTATTCAGGCCCCTGTAGTCAATGCAGGGCCTCAAGGATTCATCCTTTTTCTCCACAAAAAGAAATCTGCCCCAGCTGGAGATGGCCAACGCAGTGAAAGAGACTGTGTCCGCTTCCTACAGAAGACATGAGCAAAGTCATGATAGGGTGCAGGCAGAGCCGAGTGTATAGGACCAGTTGGCTGAAGTGTGGAGGCTCCCACTAGACGAGGTGATTGTGGTAGCAGAAGACAGGAACCATGGCATTGCTGTCCTCAGCATGTCACCTCTCCGCTACTCCAGTTGAGCGCTGAATCATGTTTCTGTAGCTATGGAAGACCCAGAAGTATAGTGTGAATAGAGCCGAAAAAGAAATGTGCTCTTGTTGTAAAACCCCCAACTGCATGCCGAGGGACGTGTGTGCCGTGCCGGCAATGCAGGAGAAAACCTGCCCATTAACAGAGAAGGTGGAGGGGCCTTAACCAGCAGGGTAACAGACAGACTGTATTGGGCAATGGCTGGTGTGGATTTATCCTTATTGACCCAAGTATACTTACCTTGGTGTGCCAATTCATGGAATAAGAAGTTTTTAATTGTATTCTAGAAAAAAAGTTAGATTTGCCTTGGGCAACAAGAGATGGATGAAAGAGTGAATGTAGTGCCATAAGAGCCAGAGCCCACAAAGGCTGCAGCCGAGTACCTGAAGGAAGTATCAGGGTAACCATCATGGTCAATGGGGGAGAGGCGGGATTGCTGCCCAGGGTCACCTCTCCTACAAGGCCTAGGGTCTGGAGTTTCCCAGCTGGATGGGACATTCCTCCAGCTAGTGCCATAGGCAGGTAAAGGGAAATGGACACGGCTGCGTGCCCTTACATGTTCTTTCCTCCTTGTGTTTAAAAAGCCATCCCGCCACACAGTCATACACCCATGCAGTTACACAGTCATAAAGCCATACACCCATACAGCCACACAGTCATACAGCCATAC
The DNA here is from genome assembly GCF_027789765.1 of Dendropsophus ebraccatus. Taxonomy (NCBI): domain Eukaryota; kingdom Metazoa; phylum Chordata; class Amphibia; order Anura; family Hylidae; genus Dendropsophus; species Dendropsophus ebraccatus. The sequence continues at coordinate 121,549,273 of NC_091462.1, forward strand.
CACCACACCATCATACAGCCATAAAGCCACACATCCACACAGTCATACCACCATACAGCCACACAGTCATAAAGCCACACATCCACACAGTCATACCACCACATCCACACATTCATACCGTCATAAAGCCATACCACCACACATCCACACCGTCATAGAGCCACACATCCACACCGTCACACATCCACACAGTCATAGAGCCACACCACCACACATCCACACCATCATACAGCCATAAAGCCACACATCCACACAGTCATAGAGCCACACCACCACACAGTCATACCACCACATCCACACATCCACACCGTCATAGAGCCACACCACCACACCATCATACAGCCATAAAGCCACACATCCACACAGTCATAGAGCCACACCACCACACAGTCATACCACCACATCCACACAGTCATAGAGCCACACCACCACACCATCATACAGCCATAAAGCCACACATCCACACAGTCATAGAGCCACACCACCACACAGTCATACCACCACATCCACACATCCACACCGTCATAGAGCCACACCACCACACATCCACACCATCATACAGCCATAAAGCCACACATCCACACAGTCATACACCACATCCACACATTCATACTGTCATAGAGCCACACATCCACACCGTCATAGAGCCACACCACCACACCGTCATAGAGCCACACCACCACACATCCACACCATCATACAGCCATAAAGCCACACATCCACACAGTCATACCACCACATCCACACATTCATACTGTCATAGAGCCACACCGCCACACCGTCATAGAGCCACACCGCCACACATCCACACCGTCATAGAGCCACACCACCACACCATCAGACAGCCATAAAGCCACACATCCACAGTCATACCACCACATACACACATTCATACCGTCATAGAGCCATACCACCACACATCCACACCATCATAGAGCCACACCGCCACACATCCACACAGTCATACCACCACATCCACACATTCATACCGTCACAGAGCCACACCGCCACACATCCACACCATCATACAGCCATAAAGCCACACATCCACACAGTCATACCAACACATCCACACATCCATACCGTCATAGAGCCACATAGAGCCACACATCCACACCGTCATAGAGCCACACCGCCACACATCCACAGAGCCACACCACCACACATCCACACCATCATAGAGCCACACAGTCATAGAGCCACACCACCACACCGTCTTAGAGCCACACCGCCACACATCCACACCACCACACAGTCATAGAGCCACACCGCCACACATCCACACCGTCATACCACCACATCCACACTGCCACACATCCACACTCATACAGCCATACCGCCACACATCATAGTCATAGCTCCACACATCCACACATTCATACCGTCATAGACAGGGCTGTGGAGTCGGGAGGCCGCAACTCCGACTCAGACTCCGACTCCCAACTCAGACTCCTGCTCCTTGATAAATGGCCGATCAAATACCAGGGGAGATATCTATCACACCGGCTCAGCAGCTTCTCCCTAATGTCCTACATGATTTCTGAGGGAATAACACACACAGCTGCATCCATAGAAGACTGAAGAAAAACCCGGCCCTGAGGACAGAGGTTACAGCTACACTACTTATGTCTCCTCCTCCTTCTCCATATTACACTGCTGCTCATATACAGTCATCCAGGAAGAGACCAGCACAGATCTCCCCCCACACAATGGACTCTTCCAGCTCAGAAACAAACTGCCAAATAGTGACCGACAACCTCTCCCCGACCACCCAGTGTCCTATTACTGATATATTCCCCGACCACCCAGTGTCCTATTACTGATATATTCCCCGACCACCCCTATCTAATAGGGCTAGTGTCCTATTACGGATATATTCCCCGACCACCCTTATGTAATAGGGCCAGTGTCCTATTACTGATATATTCCCCGACCACCCTTATGTAATAGGGCCAGTGTCCTATTACTGATATATTCCCCGACCACCCCTATCTAATAGGGCCAGTGTCCTATTACTGATATATTCCCGACCACCCTTATGTAATAGGGCCAGTGTCGTATTACTGATATATTCCCCGACCACCCTTATCTAATAGGGCCAGTGTCCTATTACTGATATATCCCCCGACCACCCTTATGTAATAGGGCCAGTGTCCTATTACTGATATATCCCCCGACCACCATTATGTAATAGGGCCAGTGTCCTATTACTGATATATCCCCCGACCACCCTTATGTAATAGGGCCAGTGTCCTATTACTGATATATTCCCAGACCACCCTTATGTAATAGGGCCAGTGTCCTATTACTGATATATTCCCCGACCACCCTTATCTAATAGGGCCAGTGTCTTATTACTGATATATTCCCCGACCACCCCTATCTAATAGGGCCAGTGTCCTATTACTGATATATTCCCCGACCACCCTTATGTAATAGGGCCAGTGTCCTATTACTGATATATTCCCCGACCACCCTTATCTAATAGGGCCAGTGTCCTATTACTGATATATTCCCCGACCACCCTTATGTAATAGGGCCAGTGTCCTATTACTGATATATTCCCCGACCACCCTTATCTAATAGGGCCAGTGTCCTATTACTGATATATTCCCCGACCACCCCTATCTAATAGGGCCAGTGTCCTATTACTGATATATTCCCCGACCACCCTTATGTAATAGGACCAGTGTCCTATTACTGATATATTCCCCGGCCACCCTTATGTAATAGGGCCAGTGTCCTATTACTGATATATTCCCCGACCACCCTTATGTAATAAGGCCAGTGTCCTATTACTGATATATTCCCCGACCACCCTTATGTAATAAGGCCAGTGTCCTATTACTGATATATTCCCCGACCACCCTTATGTAATAGGGCCAGTGTCCTATTACGGATATATTCCCCGACCACCCTTATGTAATAGAGCCAGTGTCCTATTATTGATATATACCCCGACCACCCTTATGTAATAGGGACAGTGTCCTATTACTAATATATTCCCCGACCACCCTTATGTAATAAGGCCAGTGTCCTATTACTGATATATTCCCCGACCACCCTTATGTAATAAGGCCAGTGTCCTATTACTGATATATTCCCCGACCACCCTTATGTAATAGGGCCAGTGTCCTATTACTGATATATTCCCCGACCACCCCTATCTAATAGGGCCAGTGTCCTATTACTGATATATTCCCCGACCACCCTTATGTAATAGGGCCAGTGTCCTATTACTAATATATTCCCGACCACCCTTATCTAATAGGGCCAGTGTCCTATTACTGATATATTCCCCGACCACCCTTATGTAATAGGGCCAGTGTCCTATTACTAATATATTCCCCGACCACCCTTATGTAATAGGGCCAGTGTCCTATTACTAATATATTCCCCGACCACCCTTATGTAATAGGGCCAGTGTCCTATTACTGATATATTCCCCGACCACCCTTATGTAATAGGGCCAGTGTCCTATTACTGATATATTCCCCGACCACCCTTATGTAATAGGGCCAGTGTCCTATTACTGATATATTCCCCGACCACCCTTATGTAATAGGGCCAGTGTCCTATTACTAATATATTCCCCGACCACCCTTATGTAATAGGGCCAGTGTCCTATTACTAATATATTCCCCGACCACCCTTATGTAATAGGGCCAGTGTCCTATTACTGATATATTCCCCGACCACCCTTATGTAATAGGGCCAGTGTCTTATTAGAATGTTGCTCATATATATTCATGAGCAAAACTTGTAAAATTCATATCAAAATTCAGTTCTACATTAAAGATTTTTTTTTTAAAGCTGGAGTTGGAGTCAGTACATTTTTTTCCACTCCAACTCCGACTCCACAGCCCTGATAAAGACACACAATCATACACTCATACAGTCATTACATCCATACACCCACCCGGGCATAAAGCCACACCTGTAGATTACACATACACAACATAAAATACTTTTATGAAAAAGGCCCTAAAATTGAAAAAGATAAAAATAAGGATATAAAATTGTCAAAAATTGTAAAAATTAGAACCAAAAACCAGCAGACCTCGGGGTGATCAGCCCCAGGGTTGTTGGAGAATTATCAATAATGTATTTGGCCGGGGGGCGTGGCCTGGACATGGCGCTGAGCGGCAGCACAGAGTAAGAGCTCCGCTTAGCCACCGGTGTTTTCGCCGCCCGACAGCGTCTGATAGCGGTCTGACACAGCCTTGATGCCCAAGAACGCTCCCCCCAAGGCCCCCGAACCTACAGAGGTGACCCCGAACCGGAATAGAAGCGGGATCCGGCGCTTCTTCACCGACACGCCAGCTGCCAGAGCGCGCACAGCTACTCCCAAGATGGCCGACCGCTCCTCACAGCAAAGCACACGGGCGGCGGTGGGGCTGCAGCTTGCTCCAGCGCTCTCACAGGACTTCCCCCCTATGTTGTGTGACCCGGATCCCCATGATCCTGCCTCCGGGTCCCCCACAGCAGAGATGCCTACTTCAGGTATGGAACTGCAGGCGCTGCACGCCCAAATGGCGGCCATACCTACTGAAGCTGGCATGGAGGGGTATATGGCCAGGATGGAGGCAGTCTGTAAGGCTGAGATTCGCTCCCTAAAGTCTGATTTGGTGTCCCTAACCTCCACAGTGCACACTTTAGAGGAAGTGTCAGCTGACATACAACTTACACAGGAGTCACAGCAGCAGCAGCTGGACTTACACACACAGCAGATTCAGCAACTGTATGATATGGCTGACGAATAGGCGGAATAATATCCGCGTGCGGGGGATACCAGAAGCGGTTAAACCGCCTGACCTATTTCCAACACTGCAGGCCATATTTAATTCTCTCCTGAACAAACCGCCTGACCATCATATTGAAATGGACCGGGCTCATAGAACACTCGGCCCGCCTAGCTCTGACTTGGCAAGACCCAGAGATGTTGTGTGTCGGGTGCACTATTTTCAAGTTAAAGAGGACATTATGAGGAATGCCAGGGACGCTGGCCCCACTGATTTTGATGGAGCCCAAATCCAGCTCCTGACGGATTTATCCCGGACCACACTGGCCAAGAGAAGAGCGTTGCGGCCTCTATTGACTCTCCTGCGTGACAAAAACCTGCCGTACTCCTGGGGCTACCCCTTTCAGCTGCAAGTTAGACAAAATAACCAAGCATTTTGCCTGCGTACTCCTGCAGACCTGCCGGATCTTCTTGCGGCCTTACATCTCCCGCCAGTTTCTATTCCTGACTGGCCCTTCATGCCGCCGCTGCCTTCGCGCGCTCCTCGGCCTCACCAGAGCACGTCGGGACCTCCGTACCCCGCATGGTCTCCTTAGGTGGCACCATTGATGCTAGCATTCCCTTGGTCAACATCTCGACTTGGAGACTGTTTGGTTACCCCCCGTTTTTCACTCTTTTTTGGCTCTGAATGTTGAGTGCTGTGACCATGACTGTTCTTTGAGTGTTCCTTTGCCTTTCCTTTTGGCTCTTATGCACCTGTGGCCTTATGACGGTGATATGTGGCGCGTGACGCGCCGGATTTGGGGGGGGAAGGGGGAGGGTTGCCTGTTGTGTTCTTGGCTATTTCTGTTATCGCTATATAGTTTTGTTATGACCACACTTATGCTCCCATAGGGTGTGTTAGAGACGCCTGGTGGCAACTAGTCTATTACTCGTGTTAGTTTTTACACGATTAGCCCTTAGGGCTCCTCTTTCCTTTGTCCTTAGTGGACCTAGGTGGACAGTTCTGCTATAGGCCTGTCCTGTTTGGCTGGCTTCGGCCGGCGTTGTTTCCACACCTTTCTTCCTCTACTTCTCTTTCTCTAGTTTGGTTATTCTTTTTCTCTTATCCCTTTGTTTCCTCTTTCCCATACTCTGACCCTGCTTCCTCTCCCTTCCCACCCCTTCTCTTTCACTTGGTGTCCGGATGCATGATGGCCTCGCTCAGGATCACTTCTCTGAACATCCGTGGTTTTAATAAACCAGAGCGATGCTCACAACTGTTATATCATATGCACAAGCAGCGGACACAGATACTGCTGTTGCAGGAGACCCACTTCAGGACCGGACACATTCCAGACCTACCCTCCCGATACTACACACATTGGTACCATAGCACCAATCCTGACGCTATCCAAGGGGGTGAGCATTGCTTTTCACAAATCTGTGACGTCTCTGTTCTGGACTCGCTAGCAGATCCCAAAGGCCGTTATTTGTTCTTGAAAATACAACTGGGTAACCGTGTATATACAATTGCTAATTTTTATTTTCCCAACCAGAGCCAGTCGCGGGTTGCCAAGCAATATCTGACTGCCCTGTCGAGATTCTCAGAGGGGCTCCTTGTGACGGCCGGCGACTTTAACCTGGTGATGGATAGATCCATGGACTCTTCCTCGGGCAGGTCAGCTCTCTCTCTCCCACAGACTCGTTCTCTCCGAAAGACCTTGTTTGACAGCAGGTTAGTGGACGTCTGGCGGGTCCTGCATCCGAGAGACCGCGACTATACATACTATTCCGCTGTACATGATTCCTACAGCAGGATAGATATGTTTCTCATTGACCACCATCTCCTCTCCTGGCAACCCAGGGCGACTATTGACCCCATGACGTGGTCGGACCATGCCCCCATCACATTGACATTGAGCCTTCCGGATCCCACTCCCAAAGAGTGGAACTGGAGACTCAATCCCAATCTGCTTAAAGACGTCGGCTGCCAGGCAGCGGTCAGGGACGCCATCAGCAACTTCCTCACTACCCACGCCTCTGATGACACCCCCCTGCCCTTCCAATGGGAGGCCTTGAAGTGTGTGGTCAGAGGGGTGTTGATTCAACACGGGTCGCGCCTGAAACGGGACAATGCGGTTAAAATGTCACGACTACTGGAAAAAATTCATGATCACGAGACATCCCACAAACAGTCCAGAGACCCTGCGGTCTTGGCATCCTTACTTGAACTTAAGGGTCAATTACAGGCCTTAATCGATCAGAAATATGCACGCTTTAGAGATAGGGTGCGACGCTTCTTCTACGAATTCTCCAACAAATGTGGGTCTTCCCTTGCCAAATTCCTACATCCTAAAGCCACACAGACTTTTGTCCCTTCTATTGTTTCCCAGCAACATGGGACATGTCACACCCCCCTAGCAATCGTGAACACATTTAAACATTACTACCAGACACTCTATAATCTCAAAGTCCCGCTGGCTGACATGTCGACGGAGGCATTCCAAGCAAAAGTAGAACAGTATGTGCAGTCTACGGCCCTCCCAGTGGTCTCGTCAGACACAGCTGCGGACATAGACCTGCCCTTCTCAGAACAAGAGTTGGCCCTCATTATTAAGAATACTCCAGGGGGCAAGAGCCCAGGTCCCGATGGGTTTACCGCCCAATTCTATAAATCCTTCGCACCACAACTCACCCCGTTCCTGACGAAAACATTCAATGCCGTAAGCCCCTCCTGTCCCTTCCCTCCACAATCTCTGATGGCCACAATAGTAGTCATTCCCAAACCAGGGAAAGACCCTAACGTTTGTGCGAATTATCGCCCCATCTCTTTAATTAATGTGGACCTGAAATTTTTCTCCAAAGTGCTGGCCAACAGACTGGGTCCCTTGCTCCCCGGTGTTATTCATACTGACCAGGTCGGGTTTGTCCCACACAGGGAAGGGAGGGACAATGTCAACAAAACGCTGCTTCTGATGTCCCACGCACAAAGGTCCAGTGTACCCGCAAGCATGGTCTCTGTCGACGCCGAAAAGGCATTTGATCGGGTACACTGGACCTTTCTTCATGCCACCCTGCGACAGATTGGCCTGGGGGAGGGTATGTTAGGACGGATAGCGGCACTATACGTCGGTCCGACTGCGAGAGTCAGGGTCAACGGCATTATGTCAACCCCGTTCCCTATTGCGAACGGAACGCGCCAGGGATGCCCACTGTCACCGATGCTGTATGTCCTAGTGATGGAGCACTTGGCAGTGGCCTTGCACGCGTCCCCTGACCTCTCAGGTATCAGACTTGGACGCATTCATTACAAACTGGCACTTTATGCTGACGATCTATTGATCTATGTATCTAATCCGGCGGCTTCCTTCCCGGTCATTCTGAAGGTGTTTGAGGCCTATGGCCACGTCAGCAACTTCAATGTAAATTATTCCAAAACGGAGGTACTCAATATCTCCCTCCCCCCCGACCTGATCCCGGCGTTGCGCGACTCGTTCTCGTTCCGCTGGCAAACGTCGGCTATTAAATACCTGGTAGTGTGGATCCCCACAATCCTTTCTAAATTGTTTTCCCTTAATCTCCTCCCTTTGTTGACACGCACCAAATCTGACCTTGCCAAATACAATAGACCGCAGTTGTCCTGGTTCGGACGCATTAATGTAGTGAAAATGGATGTCCTGCCGCGCTTCTTTTATGTGTTTCAGGCGCTACCCGTGCACATCCCGGCCACCTTTTTCAGACAGGTGCAGACTCTGGTGAGGAAGTTTGTCTGGGGCCCTCTCAAACCGAGACTAAAATATAACACCCTGACACGCTCCAAATTGAGCGGTGGGGCAGGACTTCCAGACTTCCTACTTTACTATAGGGCGACGATTCTCCTCCGGGTCGTGGATTGGCTACATGGCGGATGGCAGCAAACAGTAGGTGAGCGTGGAGGGGGCCCTGTCACCGATTTCTTTGAAATCACTTCCATGGGTATTCCCCATCAACCGGCCGCCCATGGAGACCTTCCCACTTCTGACAAAATGTTTTTTGCAGCTGTGGGACAGGCTGCTACCGCGGTGTGGCCTCTCGCACCGCTCTGGAGTCATGTGCCCCCTCTTTGACGACCTGGCCTTTCCCCCTGCCTGTGGGAGAGAGAACTTCCTGGGGTGGTCTTCGGCCGCCGGAGTACGATTGGGTCAGGTCCTGGGAGCTAGTAAAACCCTCCCGCCCTTAACTATTTTGCAAGCGGCCTGCCCGGAGAAGACGCTTTCTTGGTTCGAATATGCACAGTTGAACGCCTCTCTAAAATGTAGATTCCCGAATGGGATTTTATCTAACACTCCTACGGACTTGGAAGCGATTCTCTTGGAATCCTCTCCCCCGACTAAAGTTGTCTCCCGTATTTACCGTATCCTGTTAGCTGACACGGCGGCTTCCGACCCTTCATACATGGGGGTTTGGGAGCAAGAACTGGGTCGCTCCTTCTCGGCATCGGAGAGAGTACGCATCTATACCCTGACTCACAAGATGCCCATGGCCTGTCACTCCCAGGAAAAAAACTTTAAAATCCTCACTAGGTGGTACAGGTACCCACAACTCCTCCACAAATGCTATCCGAATGTGACGGACCTCTGCTGGCGGTGTCAGGCAGAGGTGGGCACCATGCTCCACGTATGGTGGGGTTGTCCGGTCTTGAAGCCCTTCTGGCACACAGTTTTTAAGATCTACACTCAGGTCACTGGCACCTCTATCTCACCCACACCCGAAGTGGCTTTGTTGTCCCTGCTCAGGATGGAATCCCTGACGGCTGAGGAACACCTACAGGGTAGCAAAATAGACAGGTTATGGTTTGCCTGGACATCCTACAAATCTGATCCCCGGTTTGTGCAGTACCTGGCTTGAGGGGCTTGGACGTGCACCCGGACACCGAGATGATCTTCCCTGCCTCCTTTCCCCCTTCCCCTCCTCACCCAACACCCTGCCTTCCTTGCCTTTCTTCTCTTTATCCTTCTCTCCCTACTGCTTAACGCTACTCCTCGCTTTTTGTTCTCCTTTTCTCAGATATTAGAGGCTTTACAGTCTCGCATTTGCATCATATAGGGGGTTATTGCCCCCCCCCCCCCCTTTTTCTTTCTTTTTCTTTCTTTGTGCCCCGTTGGGCATCTTTGATATTAAAATATGGTTCATTAGCTCAATTGATACCTGTTTCGAATGCAAACTACGAACATGTCTACTTATCGCTTACCTGGTTCATTTACTATGTACATCAGTGCGGGGTCTGTTTCCCCCAGCACACGCATATCTGTACTAGGGCTGGGCGATTAATCGAATTAATTCGATTAATCGCCCAGACAGTTAGAATCGATTTGATTTTTTGTGAAAATCGTAAATTCGATTTTCACAAAAAATCATTGCGGGCGGCGCGGTAAAGTGTCGGGTCCGGAGAGAGTTGCAGGACGGCGCGGTGAGGTGCAGGGCCGGCGGTCAGGAGAGATGTGGTACCAGCGGCTCCAGCCTCTTCACAGAGCCGCGGCTGACCTCTCCCGCCCCTTACACGTTAGTGCCGCGCTGAGCTGCGTCCCGCTCTCTTCCTGTCACACGTGCAGGTCCTGTTCTGTGGAGGAGGCGGCAGGGATCGCAGCAGAAGGAGAGAACGTCGCTGCCCGCTGTACAGCTCCAGGACCCGCAGCGACGTTCTCTCCTTCTGCTGCGATCCCTGCCGCCTCCTCCACAGAACAGGACCTGCACGTGTGACAGTAAGAGAGCGGGACGCAGCTCAGCGCGGCACTAACGTGTAAGGGGCGGGAGAGGTCAGCGGCGGCTCTGTGAAGAGGCTGGAGCCGCCGGTACCACATCTCTCCTGACCGCCGGCCCTGCACCTCACCGCGCAGTCCTGACACTTTACCACGCCTGCCTAGTCCCCCTCAGCTGCCCCATACCCCCTCAGTGTCCCCTCAGCTGCCCCATACCCCCTCAGTGTCCCCTCAGCTGCCCCATACCCCCTCAGTGTCCCCTCAGCTGCCCCATACCCCCTCAGTGTCCCCTCAGCTGCCCCATACCCCCTCAGTGTCCCCTCAGCTGCCCCATACCCCCTCAGTGTCCCCTCAGCTGCCCCATACCCCCTCAGCTGCCCCATACCCCCTCAGTGTCCCCTCAGCTGCCCCATACCCCTGAGTGACCCCCAGCCGGCTTCATATCCCTCAGTGACCCCCAGCCTGCCCCATACCCCTCAGTGACCCCCAGCCTGCCCCATACCCCTCAGTGACCCCCAGCCTGCCTCATACCCCTCAGTGACCCCCAGCCTGCCCCATACCCCTCAGTGTCCCCTCAGCTGCCCCATACCCCTCAGTGACCCCCAGCCTGCCCCATACCCCTCAGTGACCCCCAGCCTGCCTCATACCCCTCAGTGACCCCCAGCCGGCCTCATACCCCTCAGTGACCCCCAGCCTGCCTCATACCCCTCAGTGACCCCCAGCCTGCCCCATACCCCTCAGTGACCCCTCAGCTGCCCCATACCCCTCAGTGACCCCCAGCCTGCCCCATACCCCTCAGTGACCCCCAGCCTGCCTCATACCCCTCAGTGACCCCCAGCCTGCCTCATACCCCTCAGTGACCCCCAGCCTGCCCCATACCCCTCAGTGTCCCCTCAGCTGCCCCATACCCCTCAGTGACCCCTCAGCTGCCCCATACCCCTCAGTGACCCCCAGCCTGCCCCATACCCCTCAGTGACCCCCAGCCTGCCCCATACCCCTCAGTGACCCCCAGCCTGCCTCATACCCCTCAGTGACCCCCAGCCTGCCCCATACCCCTCAGTGACCCCCAGCCTGCCTCATACCCCTCAGTGACCCCCAGCCTGCCCCATACCCCTCAGTGACCCTTAGCCTGCCCCATACCCCTCAGTGACCCCCAGCCTGCCTCATACCCCTCAGTGACCCCCAGCCTGCCCCATACCCCTCAGTGACCCTTAGCCTGCCCCATACCCCTCAGTGACCCCCAGCCTGCCTCATACCCCTCAGTGACCCCCAGCCTGCCTCATACCCCTCAGTGACCCCCAGCCTGCCCCATACCCCTCAGTGACCCTTAGCCTGCTTCATACCCCTCAGTGACCCCCAGCCTGCCTCATACCCCTCAGTGACCCCCATTCTGCCCCATACCCACTCAGTGACCCCCAGTCCACCCCATACCCCCTCAGTAGTACTACTACACCCATCATCTATACCTGTACTACTACCACACTCCTCATCTTTACCTGTACTATTACACCCCTTATCCACTATACCCTCACTACTACTCCCTACCTAGATGAAGGCACAAAGAAGATCGCCTATACTATATGGGGGCACAGAGTACATAGGGCACATATTTGGGAAAACTACTTATATGGGGCACACAATGTGTTTGTCTACTACATGGGGGCACAGGAGGAGCACTGTTACACTGGGAAACAATATAGTTGTCTCAAACGTCAATAAAATCGTATCTGATGCTGCAGGGAGAAAAATGTCCTATTTATTTAGCAAAAACAAAAAAATCGAGATTTAAATCGAGAATCGTCCAAAATTTTTTAAAAATCGAGATTTTATTTTTTGGCCATATCGCCCAGCCCTAATCTGTACTTTGTTTAAAACCTTTAATAAAAGCTGATTTACACAAAAAAAAATAAAAAAATAATGTATTTGGCCGTAAGTGGACTGCTATGATGGTGCGCAGATGGTGTATATACAATACATAGAGGTAAAATCTGCAGTGTGCAGTGAGAGTCATTACACGGGTAATGGGCGGCTTTGTAAAAGAAGTTCAGGTGTAGGTAAATGTAGCTCGGCACCGTTACCCAATAAAATCTTAGTGATTGCAGTAAGTTGATGGTGCTAGGAGCACCGCTCACCCGTCTAGTGGCTTTAGGATCCCCGTGTCAGGCTGATGGAGTATCCGGGTATATGCTGCTGGTGGTGAGTGTTCTCCCTGGTTGCTCTCGGCTCGCGTGTGCACCGGGTTGAGACTCCTTTAGGGTGCCTTCACACCTACCGGATCCACAGCGGATCTCACTTCTGCGGATTCAAAGCGAGAACCGCTGCGGATCCGGTATCAATTCACCCCATTCATTACCTGTCCAGGCTTCTCTGCGCTGTCTTCATCCCAGGGTCCCGCGCGCTCTATCTTCTGAATGGCCGGTCAGCTGACGGAGCGCTCAGCCAATCACAGGCCGGGACCGCCACGGCCTGTGATTGGCTGAGTGTGGCCTGTCAGCTGACCGGCCATTCAGAAGATAGAGCGCGCAGGACCCGGGGATGAAGACAGCGAGAGAAGCCTGGACAGGTAATGTATTACTGCTGCTGCAAGGGCTGCAAGGACATCGGTCACGATGTCCCTGCAGCCCTCGCTCAACGATCATCGGGCCGTGGAATAGGCCCAGTAAACGAGCAGCGATCAAGCAGATCGCCGCTCGTTTACATCGTTGATTGGGCCCTCCTCGGCCTAAGGAGACTTTGAAACGCGTCCAGCTCAGTCTAAACCCATTTTGAGGATCAATTTTGATGAACTACTTGCCGTAACACACAAGTGGACTCACCGCCAAAACACCCACGAGGTTCGGCGGTCAACAAAGCACAATACGCATGCGCAACCTCTCTCCACTATAAGGGTGCCTTCACACCTACCGGATCCACAGCGGATCTCACTTCTGCAGATTCAAAGCGAGAACCGCTGCAGATCCGGTATCAATTCAGCCCTATGATAGGACATATTGGCAGCGGGATTGACTTCCCGCTGTGAATATGTGCTTCAACTCCCTGGTGCCCGCAGCCCTGCCGTCGCATCCCCCCCATCCCGGCCACATCCCCCCATCAGCCCACCCCCAGCCCGCTGCTGCCCGCATCCCACCGCGAGAGCATACAGTACCTGCTCGGCGGCGCGGCTGCAGTGAGGCTGCCGGCTCCGGTCCCGCTCAGATTGAGCCTCACTGCAGCCGCGCCGTCGAGCAGGTAATGTATGCTCGCGGTGGCGGGCCGGAGATGGGGGGGATGTGCCGCCGCCGGGGATGGGGATGGGGGATGCGACAGCGGGGCTGTAAGCACCAGGGAGTTAAAGCACATGTTCACAGCGGGATGTCAATCCCGCTGCCAATATGTGCTATCATAGGGGTGAATTGATACCGGATCCGCAGCGGTTCTTGCTTTGAATCCGCAGAAGTGAGATCCGCTGTGGATCCGGTAGGTGTGAAGGCACCCTAAAGGAGTCTCAACCCTGTGCACACGCGAGCCGAGAGCAACCAGGGAGAACACTCACCACCAGCAGCATATACCCGGATACTCCATCAGCCTGACACGGGGATCCTAAAGCCGCTAGACGGGTGAGCGGTGCTCCTAGCACCATCAACTTACTGCAATCACTAAGATTTTATTGGGTAACGGTGCCGAGCTACATTTACCTACACCTGAACTTCTTTTACAAAGCCGCCCATTACCTGTGTAATGACTCTCACTGCACACTGCAGATTTTACCTCTATGTATTGTATATACACCATCTGCGCACTTTCATAGCAGTCCACTTACGGCCAAATACATTATTGATAATTCTCCAACAACCCTGGGGCTGATCACCCCGAGGTCTGCTGGTTTTTGGTTCTAATTTTTACAATTTTTGACAATTTTATATCCTTATTTTTATCTTTTTCAATTTTAGGGCCTTTTTCATAAAAGTATTTTATGTTGTGTATGTGTAATCTACAATTGTTTCCAATATCTTATTCTTATGACCTATCACTCTCTCCATTTACATTTATAATCTGTCCTCTCTTTTTTCCCTTGTCATTACCATCTCTCTATTAGTTGATCTCACACATAACCCCTTTGTTCCATTTCATAAAGCCACACCGCCATACAGCTGCCACGTTTTCCATGTACTAACTCATATGAGGGGTTTTTGCAGCAGCAGCAGCTATTGTCCTTTGTAATGCGGGAATTTTTCCATACAATAAGGTGCAAAACAACAAAATAAAAAAAAACTGCTTGAAGGGGAACTGCACATAAGGAAAAAATTTTTATATTAAAAGTACATTAACCCCTTAAAGGGACACTGTCACCTCCTTTTTGCATTCTGACATCTCTACACAAGTGTAAAGGGTAAATGTTGCAGTTTTCATACCTTATTTTATATCATACGTCATGGTGCTTGTTCAAGTAAAAAGTCATCTTTTATCAACTGCAGATTGTGTTAAGTGGGCGGGGTCTCGCGGCATTAGCGCCACTTAGGCCCGCCCACAACACCACAGTTGGCCCAGCCCCCTCGCTGGCCTAGACCCCACCCCTTTTACGTCGGCCAACCAATGGCCGTCAAGGGTGCGGGCTAAGTGGCGGGGGTAAGTGACGCTAATGCCACTTACTGCAATCGATAAAAGGACACTTTTTACTTGAACAAGCACCGTATGATATGAAATAAGGTATGAAAAACGCTAAATCTACCCTTTATACCTGTGTAGAGATGTCAGAATGCAAAAAGGGGGCGACAGGGTCACTTTAAGGACCGGGCCTAAAATGGCCTTAAGAACCGAGGCAAATCTTATAAATATATGACCTGTGTCACTTTATTCATTAATAACTTGGGGATGCTTTTACCTATCCGGCTGATTCTGAGACTGTTTTCTCGTGACCTATTGTACTTCACATTTCTGGTAAATTGAAGTTGATACTTATAACAAATCCTTATGAAAAAATCCAAAATAACGTGAAAAATTTTGAAAAAAATGCATTTTTCCAACTTTGAAACTTTTCTGCTTATACAGAAAGTGGTTATACCACATAAATTATATATTAAATAGCATTAGCAACATGTCTACTTTATGTTGGCGGCATTTATTAAACTATATTTCATTTTTTTTAGACAATAGAAAGCGTAAAACATTAGCAGCAAATTTCCAAATTTTCAGTAAAATTTCAAAATCAGATATTTTTAGGGACCTGTTCAGGTTTAGGCCAGGTTCAGACTATGTAAGTGTGCGGCTGTATTTGCGGCTGAAATTGTGCGGCGGTATTTTTGGTGGTTCATGCGTACGCTGGAAAGTATACGATATACGGCTGCACAGTGCACACTATGTATGAGCCTACGGCCCGATCGTAAACGGATCCGTAAAAAATGAACAAGACCATTGTTTGCGGCTGGAAACGCGGCCGTGGATTGACAGGCGGTCCGTACGGAGTACTTCAAAAATAGCCGGCAATGATGCCGAATGCCAATGCCTCTAATAGTTAATATATTAAATTACTAAAACACATTTTCTTTGTAATAAAGTCCCTTTCGTTGTTCAATAATTTAATTCTAACGAATCCATCATTTTGCAATTAAATATACTGTTAAAAAAAATAGATATATAAATAAATGTATATTTATATATATATTTATTTTTTGACAGTATATTTAATTGCACAATGATGGATTCGTTAGAATTAAATTATTGAATAACGAAACTGAATTTATTTAATCGAAAATGTGTTTTATTAATTAAATATTAATTAGTACAGGAAGCTCCATAAGCCGTTAATTCATATTGCCGGTAATAGAGCTTTCTGTACTAATCATCACTTTACTTAATGAAAACATCAAATGTTTCTTCTAATTATGTTATCACAATAGCATTATTAGAGGAAACATTTAGAATTATATGTGCGCTCAGCTGATTGGCTGATCGGCTCAGCGCACATATAATGAGCCGGTCCGCAGTACAGTGACTTCATTGTGCTGCGGACCAGCGAAGAGGACACATCGGGGTGAGTATAGAGCTCTCCCCCTCCCCGGCACTGCACCCCTCCCAGCAAGGAAGGGGGGTCACTTAACCCCTTCCTTGCTGGGATGGGTGCAGTCTGACATCAGTCTGGCCACCAAGGGGTTAAGGGGGATGCAATACATCCTCCCTTAACCCCTTGGGGGCCAGACTGTAAGCAGCGATCTGTAAAGATGCTGCATACTGTAAGGAGCACAACACCGCTCACAATGATGGGTGTTGTGCTCCTGTTTGTGTGTTTTTGTGTGTTTCTCCCTTTTTGTTTTTCAGATATCGGTATCCTGTGGATTACGTCGGATTCCGTGGACTACGTCGATGACCAGCGTTTTTTTGTTGTTTTTTTTTAATAAAATGGTCAATGAGGGGTGTGGGGGTGTTTTTATTTGAATAAAAAAAATTTTTAACTTGTGTCTTTATTTCTTTACTTTATAGACTTAGTAGTGGAAGCCGTCTAATAGACGGAATCCATTACTAAGTTGGGGCCTAGTGTTAGCCGGTATAAAATGGCTAACACTAACCCCCCCATTATTACCCCAGTACCCAATGCCACCAGGGGTACTGGGAAGAGCCGGGTGCCAGTGGTCCCGGAGCGTCAAAATTGGCGCTCCTGGACCGGGCGGCAGCAGGCTGGTAAGATTTAGGCTGGGGAGGGCCTAAACCAATGGCTCTTCCCAGCCTGGTGTTACCAGGCTGCTGTCGTTTGGTTTTTAACCCGGCTGGTTATAAAAAATAGGGGGGACCCTATGCGTTTTTTTTTTTAAATAAATAAATAATAAGAAAAAACCCGCATAGGGTCCCCCCTATTTTTATAACCAGCCTGGTAACACCAGGGTGGGAAGAGCCATTGGTTTAGGCCCTCCCCAGCCTAAATCTTACCAGCCTGCTGCCGCCCGGTCCAGGAGCGCCAATATTGACGCTCCGGGACCACTGGCACCCGGCTCTTCCCAGTACCCCTGGTGGCATTGGGTACTGGGGTAATAATGGGGGGGTTAGTGTTAGCCATTTTATACCGGCTAACACTAGGCCCCGACTTAGTAATGGATTCCGTCTATTAGACGGCTTCCACTACTAAGTCTATGAAGTAAAGAAATAAAGACACAAGTTAAAATTTTTTTTAATTCAAATAAAAACACCCCCACACCCCTCATTGACCATTTTATTAAAAAAAAACAACAAAAAAACGCTGGTCATCGACGTAGTCCACGGAATCCGACGTAATCCCCAGGATACCGATATCTGAAAAACAAAAAGGGAGAAACACACAAAAAACACACAAACAGGAGCACAACACCCATCATTGTGAGCGGTGTTGTGCTCCTTACAGCATCTTTACAGATCGCTGCTTACAGTCTGGCCCCCAAGGGGTTAAGGGAGGATGTATTGCATCCCCCTTAACCCCTTGGGGGCCAGACTGATGTCAGACTGCACCCATGCCAGCAAGGAAGGGGTTAAGTGACCCCCCCTTCCTTACTGGGAGGGGTGCAGTGCTGGGGAGGGGGTGGGGAGAGCTCTATACTCAAAAGGGGTGTAGTTTCCATAATGGGGTCACTTGTGGGGGGGGTTCAACTGTCTTGGCAACACAGGGGCCTTTTACATGAAACATGGCCCTCGAAATCCATTCCAACCAAATCCAGCCTCAAAAAGCCAAATGGCGCTCCTTCCCTTTGGAGGCTTACCCTGCACCCGCATGGCGCTTTATGTCCACATGTGGGGTATTTCCGTGCTCAGGGGAAATTGCACTACATATTTTGTGTTGGTTTTTTTTTGTTTTTTTTTTTATCTTTTAACCCCTTGTTAAAGTGAAAAAAAGACAAGATCAATGATTTAGTGTAAGAATTAAAATTTTTTTTTTTACAATAAATGTTGGTCTAGCCCTGATTTTTTCAATTTCCACAAGCGTTTAAAAAAGAAAATGAGTGCAAAATGTGTAGGGTAATTTCCCCTGAGTACAAAAATACCCCAGATGTGGGCATAATGTGCCATATGGGCACAGGGCAAGCCACCAAAGGGACAGAGCGCCATTTAGAGGCTGGAATGGAGGATGGAGGCCATGTCGCAATTACAAAGCTCCTGTGCTGCCAGGACAGAAGAAACCCCCCACAAGTGACCCCATTCTGGAAACTACACCCCTCAGTGAGCATATGGACCCCACTGGTGACGGGCACTTATGTAGAACATGTGCTGTGAAAATAAAAAATACCATTTTTTTCATTTTCACGGCACAAATGTGTCCGTCACCAGGGGGCCATATCCCTGCTGCCCCCCTTGTTAGATTCCTTATGGGGTGTAGCCCGCTCCATGGCTGCTAAATATTAGGGCTCTATTACGGCTTCTGGTATTTTCGGATTGTGCCGCAAGCTACAGTAGCTCGTGAAGCAAGGGAACGGAAGAGGGGGGTGCTGGCATAAGTTATCCCCGTACGGGTGGTAACATTTATCCAGCAGTGGGAAGATCAGTTCCCAAACAATCTTCCCACTAACTCGGAGGATGGGGGGGGACATCTGGGGGCTGGATTCGGGTGTCCCTTCCTACATACACTCTAAGGGTACGTGCACACTGCGAAATGGCAAAGGATAACCCTTCATGCATTCCGCAGCTGGCCCCCGCCGGCGGACTGATGGATGCGTGCACTTCTCCACACATGTTATAGACTCCATTCTCCGCCCTCTGTCCAAAGAATGAACGCTCGTGCATAACATGGAGTATATGACACGGGTGGAGACACACGCCTCCATCAGTCCGCCGGCGGGTGCCAGCTGTGGAATGCACAAAGGGTTATCCTTCGCCACTCCGCAGTGTGCACGTACCCTAAATCTGTAAGTGTACCCTGAGGTTCTCTCACAGAGTTTGTAGAATTTTGCGCCATACCGTCATCTCTTATTGGGACAGTACTGGCGGAAAAGACGTGTCTGGGAGGGCAGCGTACACTACGCTACCCCAAGACACATCACTGGTGGATGAGGATGAATGGAGGAAAAAAGGATCCCCCCCATTCATCCTCACTGGCTGTTTTAGTGTCGGAGGCAATAATAGCGTATGCCTCCGCCGCTGAAAACACCCTGAAGGCCATTTTTATACAGGGATTGGTATATGGGGTATGTAAATGTGTAGTGGTGTAGTGTAAAACTTTATTTCATGTAGTGTAATAGTGGTTTTTACGTGTTTATTTAACATTAAGTCTAAAAAAAGAACCTACGCCTATGCTATGCTAACCTATGCTGATAAATGCCGCACTTATGTGCGGTACTTATCAGCAGACCGTGGCTGTAGGATATAGAAAAAAAAAAAAAAAAAAGGAGGAGTTGCTGATTAGCAGCGCACTTACCTGCGATGCTGATCAACACTTAGCGGCGGTAGGGTGCAGTAGAACGCAAATTTCGAAGCCGGACTGACGGAAATAGCCGAAGACGCCGACCGAAGAAGAGGACACGATCAGAACACAGAAGACGCTGGATCAGGTGAGTATGGGTCAATACCTGCTCTGGATAACTCGGCTACCTGGCTGAGGTGTCCACAGCAGGTATTTAACCCTTTCTTGGGGGACTTGTATCGCTGTGATCGTCCGGTCGGTCCCGGCCAGCCGATCGGGACGTGGCACCTTGGCCACCATTACTTTTAACAGTAATGGCGGTCGGTGCCGTTCTCGGACTGCACCGTCCGCCATTGCTTTCCGAGTCACGATGACCCGGAAAGCTGCAGATCGCCGCTATTGGCTGATCTGAATTGATCAGCCAATAACGGAGATCGTCTACACAGTAGGGGTTAACCACCCCCCGTGCCGACAAGCTATCCATCTTCCCAGGTGTGTGTGTGTACACACAGCGATAGGGGAAACCACGGGCGTAGATGTAAGGCATGGGCTTTGGACATTTACACCCGCGGTCGTTAAGGGGTTAAACGTTATATAAATGTGTCTGTATAATGTATTACTGTATCTGTGCGGTTCTGCCACACTGGTAGCTGACTGACATCCAGGAAGTGAAGAAAAACAGTCTTTGTGCCAATCCACATAGTCTCCTGCTCCTTTTGCTCTCCCCCTTAGGAGACAAATCTTCCATGCCTCTGTCTCACATTGTGTGTGTTTGCTGAGCACAGGCTGATGATGCAGACAGGAGGCGGGGCTGGATCCCCCAATCCCCTGAGTGATTCACCATCTCTGACCAGCCACAAGCAGCTACTGCAACTTCACTGTGCAAAACTCTTCAGTGACATTAGGACTATTAGGTAAAGAATACAGCGTGCTGTGTGGTGTTACAGGTAGAGAATACAGTGCTGTGTGGTGTTACAGGTAGAGAATACAGCGTGCTGTGTGGTGTTACAGGTACAGAATACAGTGCTGTGTGGTGTTACAGGTAGAGAATACAGCGTGCTGTGTGGTGTTACAGGTAGATAATACAGCGTGCTGTGTGGTGTTACAGGTAGAGAATACAGTGCTGTGTGGTGTTACAGGTAGAGAATACAGCGTGCTGTGTGGTGTTACAGGTACAGAATACAGTGCTGTGTGGTGTTACAGGTAGAGAATACAGCGCTGTGTGGTGTTACAGGTAGAGAATACAGCGTGCTGTGTGGTGTTACAGGTAGAGAATACAGCGTGCTGTGTGGTGTTACAGGTAGAGAATACAGTGCTGTGTGGTGTTACAGGTAGAGAATACAGTACTGTGTGGTGTTACAGGTAGAGAATACAGCGTGCTGTGTGGTGTTACAGGTAGAGAATACAGCGTGCTGTGTGGTGTTACAGGTAGAGAATACAGTGCTGTGTGGTGTTACAGGTAGAGAATACAGTGCTGTGTGGTGTTACAGGTAGAGAATACAGTGCTGTGTGGTGTTACAGGTAGAGAATACAGCGTGCTGTGTGGTGTTACAGGTAGAGAATACAGTGTGCTGTGTGGTGTTACAGGTAGAGAATACAGCGTGCTGTGTGTGATGTTACAGGTAGAGAATACAGCGCGGTGTGGTGTTACAGGTAGAGAATACAGCGTGCTGTGTGGTGTTACAGGTAGAGAATACAGCGTGCTGTGTGGTGTTACAGGTAGAGAATACAGCGTGCTGTGTGGTGTTACAGGTAGAGAATACAGCGTGCGGTGTGGTGTTACAGGTAGAGAATACAGTGCTGTGTGGTGTTACAGGTAGAGAATACAGCGTGCTGTGTGGTGTTACAGGTAGATAATACAGCATGCTGTGTGGTGTTACAGGTAGAGAATACAGCGTGCTGTGTGGTGTTACAGGTAGAGAATACAGTGCTGTGTGGTGTTACAGGTAGAGAATACAGCGCTGTATGGTGTTACAGGTAGAGAATACAGTGTGCTGTGTGGTGTTACAGGTAGAGAATACAGCGTGCTGTGTGGTGTTACAGGTAGAGAATACAGTGTGCTGTGTGGTGTTACAGGTAGAGAATACAGTGCTGTGTGGTGTTACAGGTAGAGAATACAGTGCTGTGTGGTGTTACAGGTAGAGAATACAGCGTGGTGTTACAGGTAGAGAATACAGTGCTGTGTGGTGTTACAGGTAGAGAATACAGCGTGCTGTGTGGTGTTACAGGTAGAGAATACAGTGTGCTGTGTGGTGTTACAGGTAGAGAATACAGTGCGCTGTGTGGTGTTACAGGTAGAGAATACAGCGTGCTGTGTGGTGTTACAGGTAGAGAAAACAGTGCTGTGTGGTGTTACAGGTAGAGAATACAGCGTGCTGTGTGGTGTTACAGGTAGAGAATACAGCGTGCTGTGTGGTGTTACAGATAGAGAATACAGCGTGCTGTGTGGTGTTACAGATAGAGAATACAGGGTGCTGTGTGGTGTTACAGGTAGAGAATACAGAGTGCTGTGTGGTGTTACAGGTAGAGAATACAGTGCTGTGTGGTGTTACAGGTAGAGAATACAGCGTGCTGTGTGGTGTTACAGGTAGAGAATACAGTGTGCTGTGTGGTGTTACAGGTAGAGAATACAGCGTGCTGTGTGGTGTTACAGGTAGAGAATACAGAGTGCTGTGTGGTGTTACAGGTAGAGAATACAGTGCTGTGTGGTGTTAGGGCTCGTTCCCACTGAGCAAAAGCAGCTGAATTTCTGCGCTGAATCAGCGCTGAAATTTCAGCCGTTAAAATAGGTGCAGAGCTAATTTCCATTGTGTTGAATTCAAGCGTATTCAGCGCGGAATACAAGCGTAATACAAGCGGAAATTACTCGCTGAATCAGCGCGGAAATGGGGAAAAGGGGGGGGAGGAGGATTCTAGTATATGTTCTGGTATAGTCTAGTTTACTCACCAAATACTCGCTGAATTTCAGCGCTGAATGCATGCGGATTCAGCGCGGATTCCTCGAGTATTCCGCGCTGAATTTGTCAAGAGCTGATTACGAGCTGAACACTTTCCTAGCAGAATACGCAGGGATTCTGCTTGCATTCTGCTTATATTCTGCTCGGAATTCAGCGTCAGTTGATTTCAGGCGGAAATATTTCCTTGCGTAATCCGCTCCTTTTGCTCTGTGTGAACGTAGCCTTACAGGTAGAGAATACAGCGTGCTGTGTGGTGTTACAGGTAGAGAATACAGCGTGCTGTGTGGTGTTACAGGTAGAGAAAACAGTGCTGTGTGGTGTTACAGGTAGAGAATACAGCGTGCTGTGTGGTGTTACAGGTAGAGAATACAGCGTGCTGTGTGGTGTTACAGGTAGAGAATACAGTGCTGTGTGGTGTTACAGGTAGAGAATACAGCGCGCTGTGTGGTGTTACAGGTAGAGAATACAGTGTGCTGTGTGGTGTTACAGGTAGAGAATACAGCGTGCTGTGTGGTGTTACAGGTAGAGAATACAGTGTGCTGTGTGGTGTTACAGGTAGAGAATACAGCGTGCTGTGTGGTGTTACAGGTAGAGAATACAGTGCTGTGTGGTGTTACAGGTAGAGAATACAGTGTGCTGTGTGGTGTTACAGGTAGAGAATACAGCGTGCTGTGTGGTGTTACAGGTAGAGAATACAGCGTGCTGTGTGGTGTTACAGGTAGAGAATACAGTGCTGTGTGGTGTTACAGGTAGAGAATACAGTGTGCTGTGTGGTATTACAGGTAGAGAATACAGCGTACTGTGTGGTGTTACAGGTAGAGAATACAGCGTGTTGTGTAGTGTTACAGGTAGAGAATACAGCGTGCTGTGTGGTGTTACAGGTAGAGAATACAGCGTGCTGTGTGGTGTTACAGGTAGAGAATACAGGGTGCTGTGTGGTGTTACAGGTAGAGAATACAGGGTGCTGTGCAGGTGGGACCACAATGAAATGATAAAGTACTGCAAATAATTCAGTAACACAATGAAACTGCAATGTGTGAACACAGCTTAGATGTTAAGCAACAGTTTGGGTGGGGAATGGGCAGGGTTGAGGACTGAAATGAAGAGCTGAGGGAAAGCATTGCATTCTGGAACCAGTAGTACTATGTACAACTGCTCAACCAGGAAGTATAGCCACACAATACAGAACAAACCCCCCCAAAAAATGGATTTTGGTAGTTATAAAACTGGGATAGATAGGTAAGCAATGCTATATGCTTCGGCAGAAGATTCATTGTTTTTACTTCTACCTGGAGTTCCCCTTTAAATGAAAATGTAAGGGTGCCTTCACACCTACCGACTCGCAGCGTTAATAACGCTGCAAGTCGGCTAGGTCCTGGCAGATCACTGTCAGTACATACACGCAGCGGTCTGAACGACCGCTGCGTGTATGTAAATCTGCCGGCCACTTAACCCCTTCTGATGCCGGCCGCCTCCCGCTCAGCTCTGTATACATTACCTCCTCGCTGCACGGGGTCCCGGCGTCCTGCTCTCCCGCCCGGCCAATCAGTGTTTTGCCCTGCCGCAGCCACTGATTGGCCGGGCGGGAGAGCAGGACGCCGGGACCCCGTGCAGCGAGGAGGTAATGTATACAGAGCTGAGCGGGAGGCGGCCGGCATCAGAAGGGGTTAAGTGGCCGGCAGATTTACATACACGCAGCGGTCGTTCAGACCGCTGCGTGTATGTACTGACAGTGATCTGCCAGGACCTAGCCGACTTGCAGCGTTATTAACGCTGCGAGTCGGTAGGTGTGAAGGCACCCTAAGGGTGTTTTCTATTTTACTATTTTCAGTATGATTACACAGATACCGGACTAAGGATGGGCTGTACAACGGGCGAGTCATAGCAGTAACCTTAGGCTGCCTGTACAACGGATCAGCCCCCCGCCGAGCCCACTATACAGAGTAGTCACCTCTCCGCTGTACTTCCGTCTCCCTTTGTAGACTCTTCCAAAAGATCCTTCACCAATCAGCTCCAGGACATGATAGCGCTCCATACTGCAAGTATAGATAAGAGGAGAACCATATATACATCCAATATACAAGGCTCAGTATACATATATACCTCCTCTCATACAGTATACAGGGCTCAGTATACATATATCCCTCCTCTCATACAGTATACAGGGCTCAGTATACATATATATATCTCCTCTCATACAGTATACAAGGCTCAGTATACATATATACCTCCTCTCATACAGTATACAGGGCTCAGTATACATATATACCTCCTCTCATACAGTATATAGGGCTCAGTATACATATATACCTCCTCTCATACAGTATACAGGGTTCAGTATACATATATACCTCCTCTCATACAGTATACAGGGCTCAGTATACATATATCCCTCCTCTCATACAGTATACAGGGCTCAGTATACATATATACCTCCTCTCATACAGTATATAGGGCTCAGTATACATATATACCTCCTCTCATACAGTATACAGGGCTCAGTATACATATATATCCCTCCTCTCATACAGTATACAGGGCTCAGTATACATATATATACCTCCTCTCATACAGTATACAGGGCTCAGTATATATATATATATACCTCCTCTCATACAGTATACAGGGCTCAGTATACATATATACCTCCTCTCATACAGTATATAGGGCTCAGTATACATATATCCCTCCTCTCATACAGTATACAGGGCTCAGTATACATATATCCCTCCTCTCATACAGTATATAGGGCTCAGTATACATATATACCTCCTCTCATACAGTATATAGGGCTCAGTATATATATATCCCTCCTCTCATACAGTATACAGGGCTCAGTATACATATATACCTCCTCTCATACAGTATACAGGGCTCAGTATACATATATACCTCCTCTCATACAGTATATAGGGCTCAGTATACATATATATATCTCCTCTCATACAGTATACAGGGCTCAGTATACATATATACCTCCTCTCATACAGTATACAGGGCTCAGTATACCTATATACCTCCTCTCATACAGTATACAGGGCTCAGTATACATATATACCTCCTCTCATACAGTATACAGGGCTCAGTATACATATATACCTCCTCTCATACAATATATAGGGCTCAGTATACATAAATACCTCCTCTCATACAGTATACAGGGCTCAGTACACATATATCCCTCCTCTCATACAGTATACAGGGCTCAGTATACATATATACCTCCTCTCATACAGTATACAGGGCTCAGTATACATATATCCCTCCTCTCATACAGTATACAGGGCTCAGTATATATATATACCTCCTCTCATACAGTATACAGGGCTCAGTATACATATATATATATATATCTATCTCCTCTCATACAGTATATAGGGCTCAGTATACATATATACCTCCTCTCATACAGTATACAGGGCTCAGTATACATATATATCTCCTCTCATACAGTATATAGGGCTCAGTATACATATATACCTCCTCTCATACAGTATACAGGGCTCAGTATACATATATACCTCCTCTCATACAGTATACAGGGCTCAGTATACATATATACCTCCTCTCATACAGTATACAGGGCTCAGTATACATATATCCCTCCTCTCATACAGTATACAGGGCTCAGTATACATATATATACCTCCTCTCATACAGTATACAGGGCTCAGTATACATATATCCCTCCTCTCATACAGTATACAGGGCTCAGTATACATATATATACCT
This sequence comes from Dendropsophus ebraccatus, assembly GCF_027789765.1. Classification (NCBI taxonomy): domain Eukaryota; kingdom Metazoa; phylum Chordata; class Amphibia; order Anura; family Hylidae; genus Dendropsophus; species Dendropsophus ebraccatus. The sequence goes on from NC_091462.1 coordinate 121,575,757, forward strand.
CCTCTCATACAGTATACAGGGCTCAGTATACATATATACCTCCTCTCATACAGTATACAGGGCTCAGTATACATATATCCCTCCTCTCATACAGTATACAGGGCTCAGTATACATATATATCCCTCCTCTCATACAGTATACAGGGCTCAGTATACATATATATATCTCCTCTCATACAGTATACAGGGCTCAGTATACATATATCCCTCCTCTCATACAGTATACAGGGCTCAGTATACATATATCCCTCCTCTCATACAGTATACAGGGCTCAGTATACCTATATACCTCCTCTCATACAGTATATAGGGCTCAGTATACATATATACCTCCTCTCATACAGTATACAGGGCTCAGTATACATATATACCTCCTCTCATACAGTATACAGGGCTCAGTATACATATATACCTCCTCTCATACAGTATACAGGGCTCAGTATACATATATACCTCCTCTCATACAGTATACAGGGCTCAGTATACATATATCCCTCCTCTCATACAGTATATAGGGCTCAGTATACATATATCCCTCCTCTCATACAGTATACAGGGCTCAGTATACATATATACATCTCCTCTCATACAGTATACAGGGCTCAGTATACATATATATACCTCCTCTCATACAGTATACAGGGCTCAGTATACATATATATACCTCCTCTCATACAGTATACAGGGCTCAGTATACATATATACCTCCTCTCATACATTATACAGGGCTCAGTATACATATATACCTCCTCTCATACAGTATACAGGGCTCAGTATACATATATCCCTCCTCTCATACAGTATACAGGGCTCAGTATACATATATATATCTCCTCTCATACAGTATACAGGGCTCAGTATACACTTATCCCTCCTCTCATACAGTATACAGAGCTCAGTATACATATATATATCTCCTCTCATACAGTATACAGGGCTCAGTATACATATATCCCTACTCTCATACAGTATACAGGGCTCAGTATACATATATATATCTCCTCTCATACAGTATACAGGGCTCAGTATACACTTATCCCTCCTCTCATACAGTATACAGGGCTCAGTATACATATATATATCTCCTCTCATACAGTATACAGGGCTCAGTATACATATATCCCTACTCTCATACAGTATACAGGGCTCAGTATACATATATCCCTCCTCTCATACAGTATACAGGGCTCAGTATACATATATATACCTCCTCTCATACAGTATACAGGACTCAGTATACATATATACCTCCTCTCATACAGTATACAGGGCTCAGTATACATATATACCTCCTCTCATACAGTATACAGGGCTCAGTATACATATATACCTCCTCTCATACAGTATACAGGGCTCAGTATACATATATCCCTCCTCTCATACAGTATACAGGGCTCAGTATACATATATATATCTCCTCTCATACAGTATACAGGGCTCAGTATACATATATACCTCCTCTCATACAGTATATAGGGCTCAGTATACATGTATACCTCCTCTCATACAGTATACAGGGCTCAGTATACATATTTACCTCCTCTTATACAGTACTCAGTATACCTATATACCTCCTCTCATACAGTATACATATATATCTCTTCTCATACAAGGCTCAGTATACATATATACCTCCTCTCATACAGTATACAGGGCTCAGTATACCTATATACCTCCTCTCATACAGTATACAGGGCTCAGTATACATATATACCTCCTCTCATACAGTATACAGGGCTCAGTATACATATATATATCTCCTCTCATACAGTATACAGGGCTCAGTATACATATATACCTCCTCTCATACAGTATACAGGGCTCAGTATACATATATACCTCCTCTCATACAGTATACAGGGCTCAGTATACATATATATATCTCCTCTCATACAGTATACAGGGCTCAGTATACATATATCCCTCCTCTCATACAGTATACAGGGCTCAGAATACCTATATACCTCCTCTCATACAGTATACAGGGCTCAGTATACATATATACCTCCTCTCATACAGTATACAGGGCTCAGTATACATATATATACCTCCTCTCATACAGTATACAGGGCTCAGTATACATATATCCCTCCTCTCATACAGTATACAGGGCTCAGTATACCTATATACCTCCTCTCATACAGTATACAGGGCTCAGTATACATATATACCTCCTCTCATACAGTATACAGGGCTCAGTATACATATATATATCTCCTCTCATACAGTATACAGGGCTCAGTATACATATATCCCTCCTCTTATACAGTATATAGGGCTCAGTATACATATATCCCTCCTCTCATACAGTATACAGGGCTCAGTATACCTATATACCTCCTCTCATACAGTATACAGGGCTCAGTATACATATATATATCTCCTCTCATACAGTATACAGGGCTCAGTATACATATATCCCTCCTCTCATACAGTATACAGGGCTCAGTATACATATATCCCTCCTCTCATACAGTATACAGGGCTCAGAATACCTATATACCTCCTCTCATACAGTATACAGGGCTCAGTATACATATATCCCTCCTCTCATACAGTATACAGGGCTCAGTATACATATATACCTCCTCTCATACAGTATACAGGGCTCAGTATACATATATACCTCCTCTCATACAGTATACAGGGCTCAGTATACATATATATCTCCTCTCATACAGTATACAGGGCTCAGTATACATATATCCCTCCTCTCATACAGTATATAGGGCTCAGTATACATATATCCCTCCTCTCATACAGTATACAGAGCTCAGTATACATATATATATCTCCTCTCATACAGTATACAGGGCTCAGTATACATATATCCCTCCTCTCATACAGTATACAGGGCTCAGTATACATATATCCCTCCTCTCATACAGTATACAGGGCTCAGTATACATATATACCTCCTCTCATACAGTATATAGGGCTCAGTATACATATATACCTCCTCTCATACAGTATACAGGGCTCAGTATACATATATACCTCCTCTCATACAGTATACAGGGCTCAGTATACATATATACCTCCTCTCATACAGAATACAGGGCTCAGTATACATATATATATCTCCTCTCATACAGTATACAGGGCTCAGTATACATATATCCCTCCTCTCATACAGTATATAGGGCTCAGTATACATATATCCCTCCTCTCATACAGTATACAGAGCTCAGTATACATATATACCTCCTCTCATACAGTATACAGGGCTCAGTATACATATATCCCTCATCTCATACAGTATACAGGGCTCAGTATACATATATCCCTCCTCTCATACAGTATACAGGGCTCAGTATACATATATATATCTCCTCTCATACAGTATACAGGGCTCAGTATACATATATCCCTCCTCTCATACAGTATACAGGGCTCAGTATACATATATACCTCCTCTCATACAGTATACAGGGCTCAGTATACATATATACCTCCTCTCATACAGTATACAGGGCTCAGTATACATATATATATCTCCTCTCATACAGTATACAGGGCTCAGTATACCTATATACCTCCTCTCATACAGTATACAGGGCTCAGTATACATATATATATCTCCTCTCATACAGTATACAGGGCTCAGTATACATATATACCTCCTCTCATACAGTATACAGGGCTCAGTATACATATATCCCTCCTCTCATACAGTATACAGGGCTCAGTATACCTATATACCTCCTCTCATACAGTATACAGGGCTCAGTATACATATATACCTCCTCTCATACAGTATACAGGACTCAGTATACATATATACCTCCTCTCATACAGTATACAGGGCTCAGTATACCTATATACCTCCTCTCATACAGTATACAGGGCTCAGTATACATATATCCCTCCTCTCATACAGTATACAGGGCTCAGTATACATATATATATCTCCTCTCATACAGTATACAGGGCTCAGTATACATATATATATCTCCTCTCATACAGTATACAGGGCTCAGTATACATATATATATCTCCTCTCATACAGTATACAGGGCTCAGTATACATATATACCTCCTCTCATACAGTATATAGGGCTCAGTATACATATATACCTCCTCTCATACAGTATACAGGGCTCAGTATACATATATACCTCCTCTCATACAGTATACAGGGCTCAGTATACATATATCCCTCCTCTCATACAGTATACAGGGCTCAGTATACATATATCCCTCCTCTCATACAGTATACAGGGCTCAGTATACATATATATACCTCCTCTCATACAGTATACAGGGCTCAGTATACATATATACCTCCTCTCATACAGTATACAGGGCTCAGTATACATATATCCCTCCTCTCATACAGTATACAGGGCTCAGTATACATATATACCTCCTCTCATACAGTATACAGGGCTCAGTATACATATATACCTCCTCTCATACAGTATACAGGGCTCAGTATACATATATACCTCCTCTCATACAGTATACAGGGCTCAGTATACATATATACCTCCTCTCATACAGTATACAGGGCTCAGTATACATATATACCTCCTCTCATACAGTATACAGGGCTCAGTATACATATATCCCTCCTCTCATACAGTATACAGGGCTCAGTATACATATATACCTCCTCTCATACAGTATACAGGGCTCAGTATACATATATACCTCCTCTCATACAGTATACAGGGCTCAGTATACATATATCCCTCCTCTCATACAGTATACAGGGCTCAGTATACATATATACCTCCTCTCATACAATATACAGGGCTCAGTATACATATATACCTCCTCTCATACAGTATACAGGGCTCAGTATACATATATATACCTCCTCTCATACAGTATACAGGGCTCAGTATACATATATACCTCCTCTCATACAGTATACAGGGCTCAGTATACCTATATATCTCCTCTCATACAGTATACAGGGCTCAGTATACATATATACCTCCTCTCATACAGTATACAGGGCTCAGTATACATATATACCTCCTCTCATACAGTATACAGGGCTCAGTATACATATATACCTCCTCTCATACAGTATACAGGGCTCAGTATACATATATCCCTCCTCTCATACAGTATACAGGGCTCAGTATACCTATATACCTCACTCACCTATGTACCTGCAGTTCCCGGGTTTCTCCCGCCACTTCCGTTGGGTCCCGGTTACTATGGTTACCATGGAGCCGCGCGCTCTGGTGACGTCTAAATACGCGACTTGAAGCCGGGAGGAGAATGGCGGAAGAACCGGAGGACGGGTGAGATAGTAGCCGGTGTTCTATTACTGATCACCGGGGGGCGGGGTATATAACTGGTGTGTACTATAGAGGTATATATCACCGGGGGGGGGGGGAGGGTATATAACTGATGTGTACTATAGAGGTATATATCACCGGGGGGCGGGGTATATAACTGGTGTGTACTATAGAGGTATATATCACCGGGGGGGGGGGGGGGTATATAACTGATGTGTACTATAGAGGTATATATCACCGGGGGGCGGGGTATATAACTGATGTGTACTATAGAGGTATATATCACTGGGGGGGGGTATAACTGATGTGTACTATAGAGGTATATATCACCGGGGGGGGGGGGGGGGAGGGTATATAACTGATGTGTACTATAGAGGTATATATCACCGGGGGGGGGGGGGGGGGGGGGGTATATAACTGATGTGTACTATAGAGGTATATATCACCGGGGGGGGTATATAACTGATGTGTACTATAGAGGTATATATCACCGGGGGGGGGGGTATAACTGATGTGTACTATAGAGTATATATCAACGGGGGGGGGGGGGGGGGTACTAACTGGAATGTGTACTATAGAGGTATATATCAACGGGGGGGGGTATAACTGATGTGTACTATAGAGGTAATATCACCGGGGGGGAGGGGGTATAAATGATGTGTACTATAGAGGTATATATCACGGGGGGGGGGGGGGGTATAACTGATGTGTACTATAGAGGTATATATCACGGGCGGGGGGGGGGGGGGTATAACTGATGTGTACTATAGAGGTATATATCACGGGTGGGGGTGGGGGGGGGGGGTATAACTGATGTGTACTATAGAGGTATATCTCACCGGGGGGGGGGGGGAGGGGGTATAACTGATGTGTACTATAGAGGTGATATATCACCGGGGGGGGGGGGGTATATAAACTGATGTGTACTATAGAGGTATATATCACCGGTATACAGGGCTCAGTATACATATATACCTCCTCTCATACAGTATACAGGGCTCAGTATACATATATCCCTCCTCTCATACAGTATACAGGGCTCAGTATACCTATATACCTCACTCACCTATGTACCTGCAGTTCCCGGGTTTCTCCCGCCACTTCCGTTGGGTCCCGGTTACTATGGTTACCATGGAGCCGCGCGCTCTGGTGACGTCTAAATACGCGACTTGAAGCCGGGAGGAGAATGGCGGAAGAACCGGAGGACGGGTGAGATAGTAGCCGGTGTTCTATTACTGATCACCGGGGGGCGGGGGTATATAACTGGTGTGTACTATAGAGGTATATATCACCGGGGGGGGGGGAGGGTATATAACTGATGTGTACTATAGAGGTATATATCACCGGGGGGCGGGGTATATAACTGGTGTGTACTATAGAGGGATATATCACCGGGGGGGGGGGGGGGGGGGTATATAACTGATGTGTACTATAGAGGTATATATCACCAGGGGGTATATAACTGATGTGTACTATAGAGGTATATATCACCGGGGGGGGGGGGTATATAACTGATGTGTACTATAGAGGTATATATCACCGGGGGGGGGGGGGTATAACTGATGTTGTACTATAGAGGTATATATCACCGGGGGGGGGGGTATATAACTGATGTGTACTATAGAGTATATATCACCGGGGGGGGGGGGTTATAACTGATGTGTACGATAGAGGTATATATCACCGGGGGGGGGGGTATATAACTGATGTGTACTATAGAGGTATATATCACCGGGGTGGGGTATATAACGATGTGTACTATAGAGTATATATCCACTGGGGGGAGGGGGTATAACTGATGTGTACTATAGAGGTATATATCACCGGGGGGGGGGGGTTATATAACTGATGTGTACTATAGAGGTATATATCACCGGGGGGGGGGGGGTATAACTGATGTGTACTATAGAGGTATATATCACTGGGGGGGAGGGGGTATAACTGATGTGTACTATAGAGGTATATATCACCGGGGTTTATATAACTGATGTGTACTATAGAGGTATATATCACCGGGGGGGGGGAGGGTATATAACTGATGTGTACTATAGAGGTAATATATCACCGGGGGGGGGGGGGGTATATAACTGATGTGTACTATAGAGGTATATATCACCGGGGGGGGGGGGGGGGTATATAACTGATGGTGTACTATAGAGGTATATATCACCGGGGGGGGATAACTGATGTGTACTATAGAGGTATATATCACCGGGGGGGGGGGGGGGTATATAACTGATGTGTACTATAGAGGTATATATCACCGGGGGGGGTATATAACTGATGTGTACTATAGAGGTATATATCACCCGGGGGGGGGTATATAACTGATGTGTACTATAGAGGTATATATCACCGGGTGGGGGTATATAACTGATGTGTACTATAGAGGTATATATCACCGGGGGGGGGGGGGGTATATAACTGATGTGTACTATAGAGGTATATATCACCAGGGGGGGGGGGGGGGGTATAACTGATGTGTACTATAGAGGTATATATCACCGGGGGGGGGGGGGGTATATAACTGATAGTGTACTATAGAGGTATATATCACCGGGGGGGGGGGGGGGGGTATAACTGATGTGTACTATAGAGGTATATATCACCGGGGGGGGGGTGGGGGGTATATAACTGATGTGTTACTATAAGAGGTATATATCACCGGGGGGGGGTGGGGTATAACTGATGTGTACTATAGAGGTATATATCACCGGGGGGGGGGGGGGGTTATATAACTGGATGTGTACTATAGAGGTATATATCACCGGGGGGGGGGTATATAACGATTGTGTACTATAGAGGTTATATATCACCGGGGGGTGGGGGGTATAACTGATGTGTACTATAGAGGTATCATATCACCGGGGGGGTGGGGGGGGGATAACTGATGTGTACTATGAGGTATATATCACCGGGGGGGGGGGGGGGTAGTTTATACCTGATGTGTTCACTATCAGAGGTATATTATCACCGGCGGGGGGGGGGGGGGTTATATAACTGCTGTTGTACTATAGAGGTATCTATCACCGGGGGGGTATATAACTGATGTGTACTATAGGGTATATATCACCGGGGGGGGGGGTATATAAACTGATGTGTACTATAGAGGTATATATCACCGGGGGGGGGGTATATAACTGATGTGTACTATAGAGGTATATATCACCGGGGGGGGGGGGGGGGTATATAAATGATGTGTACTATAGAGGTATATATCACCGGGGGGGGGGGGTATAACTGATGTGTACTATAGAGGTATATATCACCGGGGGGGTATATAACTGATGTGTACTATAGAGGTATATATCACCGGGGGGGGGGGGGGGGTATAACTGATGTGTACTATAGAGGTATATATCACCGGGGGGGGGGGGGGGGGGGGGGGGGGGTATATAACTGATGTGTACTATAGAGGTATATATCAACCGGGGGGGGGGGGGGGTATAACTGATGTGTTACTATAGAGGTATATATCACCGGGGGGGGGTATAACTGATGTGTACTATAGAGGTATATATCACCGGGGGGGAGGGGGTATAACTGATGTGTACTATAGAGGTATATATCACCGGGGGGGGGGGGGGTATATAACTGATGTGTACTATAGAGGTATATATCACCGGGGGGGAGGGGGTATAAACTGATGTTGTACTATAGAGGTATATATCACCGGGGGGGGGTATATAACTGATGTGTACTATAGAGGTATATATCACCGGGGGGGGGGGCGGGGTATAACTGATGTGTACTATAGAGGTATATATCACCGGGGGGGAGGGGGTATAACTGATGTGTACTATAGAGGTATATATCACCGGGGGGGGGGGGGTATATAACTGTTGTGTACTATAGAGGTATATATCACCGGGGGGGAGGGGGTATAACTGATGTGTACTATAGAGGTATATATCACCGGGGGGGGGTATATAACTGATGTGTACTATAGAGGTATATATCACCGGGGGGGGGGGGTATATAACTGGTGTGTACTATAGAGGTATATATCACCGGGGGGGGGGGGGGGTATATAACTGATTTGTACTATAGAGGTATATATCACCGGGGGGGGGGGGGTATATAACTGATGTGTACTATAGAGGTATATATCACCGGGGGGGGGGGGGGGGGGTATAACTGATGTGTACTATAGAGGTATATATCACCGGGGGGGAGGGGTATAACTGATGTGTACTATAGAGGTATATATCACTGGGGGGGGGGGGGGTATATAACTGATGTGTACTATAGAGGTATATATCACCGGGGGGGGAGGGTATATAACTGATGTGTACTATAGAGGTATATATCACCGGGGGGGGGGGTATATAACTGATGTGTACTATAGAGGTATATATCACCGGGGGGGGGAGGGTATATAACTGATGTGTACTATAGAGGTATATATCACCGGGGGGGGGGGGTATATAACTGATGTGTACTATAGAGGTATATATCACCGGGGGGGGTATATAACTGATGTGTACTATAGAGGTATATATCACCGGGGGGGGGGGGGGGGGGGTATAAACTGATGTGTACTATAGAGGTATATATCACCGGGGGGGGGGAGGGTATATAACTGATGTGTACTATAGAGGTATATATCACCGGGGGGGGGGGGGGGTATATAACTGATGTGTACTATAGAGGTATATATCACCGGGGGGGGGGGGTATAACTGATGTGTACTATAGAGGTATATATCACCGGGGGGGGGGGGGGGGGGTATAACTGATGTGTACTATAGAGGTATATATCACCGGGGGGGGGGGGGGGGGGGGGTATATAACTGATGTGTACTATAGAGGTATATATCACCGGGGGGGGGGGGTATATAACTGATGTGTACTATAGAGGTATATATCACCGGGGGGGGGGGTGGGGTATATAACTGATGTGTACTATAGAGGTATATATCACCGGGGGGGGGGGGGGGGTATATAACTGATGTGTACTATAGAGGTATGGGTGGGGGGGGGGGGGGGTTGGTGTATATCTGGGGGGCGCCAGTAGGGGGGGGGGTTGCTGTATATCTGGGGGGTGCCTGTGGGGGGGGGGCGGTTGCTGTATATCTGGGGGGTGCCTGTGGGGGGGGGGGGGGTTGCTGTATATCTGGGGGGCGCCTGTAGGGGGGGGGGTTGCTGTATATCTGGGGGGCGCCTGTAGGGGGGGGGGGTTGCTGTATATCTGGGGGGTGCCTGTGGGGGGGGGCGGTTGCTGTATATCTGGGGGGCGCCTGTGGGGGGGGCGGTTGCTGTATATCTGGGGGGCGCCTGTGGGTGTAGGGGGGGCGGTTGCTGTATATCTGGGGGGCGCCTGTGGGGGGGGCGGTTGCTGTATATCTGGGGGGCGCCTGTGGGTGTAGGGGGGCGGTTGCTGTATATCTGGGGGGCGCCTGTGGGGGGGGCGGTTGCTGTATATCTGGGGGGCGCCTGTGGGGGGGGGGCGGTTGCTGTATAACTGGGGGGCGCCTGTGGGGGGGCGGTTGCTGTATATCTGGGGGGCGCCTGTGGGTGTAGGGGGGGCGGTTGCTGTATATCTGGGGGGCGCCTGTGGGGGGGGGGGGCGGTTGCTGTATATCTGGGGGGCGCCTGTGGGTGTAGGGGGGGCGGTTGCTGTATATCTGGGGGCGCCTGTGGGGGGGGGGGCGGGGTTGCTGTATATCTGGGGGGCGCCTGTGGGGGGGGGGCGGTTGCTGTATAACTGGGGGGCGCCTGTGGGGGGGGGGGGTTGCTGTATATCTGGGGGGCGCCTGTGGGTGTAGGGGGGGCGGTTGCTGTATATCTGGGGGGTGCCTGTGGGGGGGGGGCGGTTGCTGTATAACTGGGGGGCGCCTGTGGGGGGGGGGGGGGGGTTGCTGTATATCTGGGGGGCGCCGGTGGGGGGGGGGGGTGGTTGCTGTATAACTGGGGGGCGCCTGTGGGGGGGGGGGTGCGGTTGCTGTATATCTGGGGGGTGCCTGTGGGGGGGGGGTGGTTGCTGTATAACTGGGGGGCGCCTGTGGGGGGGGGGGGCGGTTGCTGTATATCTGGGGGGTGCCTGTGGGGGGGGTGGGCGGTTGCTGTATATCTGGGGGGCGCCTGTGGGGGGGGGGGCGGTTTGCTGTATATCTGGGGGGTGCCTGTGGGGGGGGGGTGGTTGCTGTATATGTGGGGGGCGCCTGTTGGGGGGGGGGGGGCGGTTGCTGTATATCTGGGGGGTGCCTGTGGGGGGGGGGGGGTGGTTGCTGTATAACTGGGGGTGCCTGTGGGGGGGGGGGGGGTGGTTGCTGTATAACTTGTGGGGGGGGGGGCTTCTATCGCTGTATCTTACTGAGGAGAGGTTTGCCCCCCCGGTTCGGCAGGTCGCTGTCTCAGGAGCTGGAGGTTCTTCAGTCTATCTACCTGGATGAGCTGGAGGTGTGTCAGCAGGACAGGTGTGTACTACTATATAGCACCTCCTCCTGGTGTCTTCCTTATGTGTCCTCACCCCGTATGTCTCCCCCATAGGCTGCTGCTGCTGAGGATCACAATACACCCGACCACTGGGGACGACCCTGAGAGCCAGTACGTGCGGATGACGCTGCAGCTCTCCATCCCTCCTCAGGTGGTTAGAGTATATATGTGTGTATATGGCCGTCTCTGTGTATTGTCTATCTACTCCCTGTCCTCCTCTGCTTCATGTATCTGCTGTGTCCTCCTCCTCCTCCTCCTCCTCCTCTGCTTCATGTATCTGCTGTGTCCTCCTCCTCCTCCTCCTCCTCTGCTTCATGTACCTGCTGTGTCCTCCTCCTCCTCCTCCTCCTCCTCTGCTTCATGTATCTGCTGTGTCCTCCTCCTCTGCTTCATGTACCTGCTGTGTCCTCCTCCTCCTCCTCCTCCTCCTCCTCTGCTTCATGTATCTGCTGTGTCCTCCTCCTCCTCCTCCTCTGCTTCATGTACCTGCTGTGTCCTCCTCCTCCTCCTCTGCTTCATGTACCTGCTGTGTCCTCCTCCTCCTCCTCCTCTGCTTCATGTATCTGCTGTGTCCTCCTCTTCCTCCTCCTCCTCTGCTTCATGTACCTGCTATGTCCTCCTCCTCTGCTTCATGTACCTGCTATGTCCTCCTCCTCTGCTTCATGTACCTGCTATGTCCTCCTCCTCTGCTTCATGTACCTGCTATGTCCTCCTCCTCTGCTTCATGTACCTGCTGTGTCCTCCTCCTCCTCCTCTGCTTCATGTACCTGCTGTGTCCTCCTCCTCTGCTTCATGTACCTGCTGTGTCCTCCTCCTCCTCCTCCTCCTCCTCTGCTTCATGTATCTGCTGTGTCCTCCTCCTCCTCCTCTGCTTCATGTATCTGCTGTGTCCTCCTCCTCCTCCTCCTCTGCTTCATGTATCTGCTGTGTCCTCCTCCTCCTCCTCCTCCTCTGCTTCATGTATCTGCTGTGTCCTCCTCCTCCTCCTCCTCCTCCTCTGCTTCATGTATCTGCTGTGTCCTCCTCCTCCTCCTCCTCTGCTTCATGTATCTGCTGTGTCCTCCTCCTCCTCCTCCTCCTCTGTATCATGTACCTGCTGTGTCCTCCTCCTCCTCTGCTTCATGTATCTGCTGTGTCCTCCTCCTCCTCCTCCTCCTCTGCTTCATGTACCTGCTGTGTCCTCCTCCTCCTCCTCTGCTTCATGTACCTGCTGTGTCCTCCTCCTCCTCCTCTGCTTCATGTATCTGCTGTGTCCTCCTCCTCCTCCTCTGCTTCATGTACCTGCTGTGTCCTCCTCCTCCTCCTCCTCTGCTTCATGTATCTGCTGTGTCCTCCTCTTCCTCCTCTGCTTCATGTATCTGCTGTGTCCTCCTCCTCCTCCTCCTCCTCTGCTTCATGTATCTGCTGTGTCCTCCTCCTCCTCCTCCTCCTCCTCCTCTGCTTCATGTATCTGCTGTGTCCTCCTCCTCCTCCTCCTCTGTATCATGTACCTGCTATGTCCTCCTCCTCTGCTTCATGTATCTGCTGTGTCCTCCTCCTCCTCCTCTGCTTCATGTACCTGCTGTGTCCTCCTCCTCCTCTGCTTCATGTATCTGCTGTGTCCTCCTCCTCCTCCTCTGTATCATGTATCTGCTATGTCCTCCTCCTCTGCTTCATGTATCTGCTGTGTCCTCCTCCTCCTCCTCTGCTTCATGTACCTGCTGTGTCCTCCTCCTCCTCCTCTGCTTCATGTATCTGCTGTGTCCTCCTCCTCCTCCTCTGCTTCATGTACCTGCTGTGTCCTCCTCCTCCTCCTCCTCCTCTGCTTCATGTATCTGCTGTGTCCTCCTCTTCCTCCTCTGCTTCATGTATCTGCTGTGTCCTCCTCCTCTGCTTCATGTATCTGCTGTGTCCTCCTCTTCCTCCTCTGCTTCATGTATCTGCTGTGTCCTCCTCCTCCTCCTCCTCTGCTTCATGTATCTGCTGTGTCCTCCTCCTCCTCCTCCTCTGCTTCATGTATCTGCTGTGTCCTCCTCCTCCTCCTCCTCCGCTTCATGTATCTGCTGTGTCCTCCTCCTCTGCTTCTTGTATCTGCTGTGTCCTCCTCCTCCTCCTCTGCTTCTTGTATCTGCTGTGTCCTCCTCCTCTGCTTCATGTATCTGCTGTGTCCTCCTCCTCCTCTGCTTCGTGTACCTGCTGTGTCCTCCTCCTCCTCCTCCTCCTCTGCTTCATGTACCTGCTGTGTCCTCCTCCTCCTCCTCCTCTGCTTCATGTATCTGCTGTGTCCTCCTCCTCCTCTGCTTCATGTATCTGCTGTGTCCTCCTCCTCCTCCTCTGTATCATGTACCTGCTATGTCCTCCTCCTCTGCTTCATGTATCTGCTGTGTCCTCCTCCTCCTCCTCCTCTGTATCATGTACCTGCTATGTCCTCCTCCTCTGCTTCATGTATCTGCTGTGTCCTCCTCTTCCTCCTCTGCTTCATGGGCCTTCAAACTGCGGCCCTCCAGCTGTTGCGATACTACATTTCCCATCATGCCTGGACAGTCAAATCCAAAGCTTTAGCTCTCCAGGCATGATGGGAAATGTAGTATTGCAACAGCTGGAGGGCCGCAGATCAAGGCAATGCCGGGGCCTCACCAGACTGACCAGGAGGGCGCCGGGGCCTCACCATCTGTGGTGAAAGTCCATATAAAAACTGAAACTAATGCTAGGGCTACCTATCACCCATCTCCTAAGCTCCTCACCAACACCTAGGGGGGGGGGCCTCACCAACACCTAGGGGGGGGGGGGCCTCACCAACACCTAGGGGGGGGGGGCCTCAACCAACACCTAGGGGGGGGGCCTCACCAAACACCTAGGGGGGGGGGGCCTCACCAACACCCTAGGAAGGGGGGGGGGGGGGCTCACCAACACCTAGGAAGGGGGGGGGCCTCACCAACACCTAGGGGGGGGGGCCTCACCAACACCTAGGGGGGGCCTCACCAACACCTAGGGGGGGGGCCTCACCAACACCTAGGGGGGGGGGGGCCCTCACCAACACCTAGGGGGGGGGGGCCTCACCAACACCTAGGGGGGGGGGCCTCACCAACACCTAGGGGGGGGCCTCACCAACACCTAGGGGGGGGGCCTCACGAACACCTAGGGGGGGGGGGCCTCACCAACACCTAGGGGGGGGGGGCCACACCAACACCTAGGGGGGGGGGGCATCACCAACACCTAGGGGGGGGGGGCCTCACCAACACCTAGGGGGGGCCTCACCAACACCATGGGGGGGGGCCTCACCAACACCTAGGGGGGGGCCTCACCAACACCTAGGGGGGGGGGCCTCACCAACACCTAGGGGGGGGGGCCTCACCAACACCTAGGGGGGGGGGCCTCACCAACACCTAGGGGGGGGGCCTCACCAACACCTAGGGGGGGGGGCCTCACCAACACCTAGGGGGGGGGCCTCACCAACACCTAGGGGGGGGGGGCCTCACCAACACCTAGGGGGGGGCCTCACCAGCACCTAGGGGGGGGGGTGGCCTCACCAACACCTAGGGGGGGCCTCACCAACACCTAGGGGGGGGGCCTCACCAACACCTAGGGGGGGGGCCTCACCAACACCTAGGGGGGGGGCCTCACCAACACCTAGGGGGGGGGCCTCACCAACACCTAGGGGGGGGGCCTCACCAACACCTAGGGGGGGGGCCTCACCAACACCTAGGGGGGGGCCTCACCAACACCTAGGGGGGGGGGCCTCACAAACACCTAGGGGGGGGGGCCTCACCAACACCTAGGGGGGGGGCCTCACCAACACCTAGGGGGGGGGCCTCACCAACACCTAGGGGGGGGGGCCTCACCAACACCTAGGGGGGGGGGGCCTCACCAACACCTAGGGGGGGGGGCCTCACCAACACCGAGGGGGGGGGCCTCACCAACACCTAGGGGGGGGGGCCTCACCAACCCCGAGGGGGGGGGGCCTCACCAACACCTAGGGGGGGGGGGCCTCACCAACACCTAGGAAGGGGGGGGAGGCCTCACCAACACCTAGGAAGGGGGGGGGCCTCACCAACACCTAGGAAGGGGGGGGGGCCTCACCAACACCTAGGGGGGGGGGCCTCACCAACACCTAGGGGGGGGGCCTCACCAACACCTAGGGGGGGGGGCCTCACCAACACCTAGGGGGGGGGCCTCACCAACACCTAGGGGGGGGGCCTCACCAACACCTAGGGGGGGGGCCTCACCAACACCTAGGGGGGGGGGCCTCAGAGTATGAGAACCACTGGTCTAGTGTCTCCTCCTCCTCCTCCACTTCATGAGTCTGTGTTCCCTGTATGTCTTCCCTTCCCTCCCACAGGTCATTGCCCCATGTGATGTATAATCTCACACATTGTTTCCTGCAGTATCCGGGGGAGCCTCCTGAGATCACAGTCGCCAACCCCCGCGGCCTTGGCGATGAGCAGATAGAGAGGTAAGACCCCATACAGAATGCCGGGTGTGAGGGGGTCCTCCACCATGAGAGACAGGCTACATATATATATATATATATATATATATATATATATATATATATACATATAATTACGAGGCTGCAGCACATCCAAATAGTGAAAAACTTGTGGTGTTTATTCGTAAATCATCAGCAACGTTTCTGTCTCATCTCGAGACCTTTCTCAAGCAATAGTATTCAGTGACTCCTATCCTCGTATATCAGACGTGTAACCAAAGTGTGAAATCATTATACAGTGAGAAAACATGATCAGCTTCCAATCCGGCCCAATTGTGCATAAGGTATACAAGGTATAAATGTATACAGAAACATACAGTGTTAGCAATAGATACAGTGTAATATACAAAAGTTGATAGGCGGGATCGGCTTCCACCCACCACTTCTACGGGATAAAGAAAACAACCTCCATATTCGGTTTCCCACGTTGCAGATAGTTTGTAAACATTGTTATCCGGCATGCGCGGGTCCGTGGGTCCATTCATCTCAGTATACGTCATAGTAGGAGAAACGTCAGAGACATGTGATGCTCCGGAACCAATCAGATAAGTATTCAGTGAGTCCATGAAAACATACATGTCGGCTGGAAACAATGTGAATACTGCCAAATCCAGAGAACCAGTCGGAAAATCCGAGATATGTTGTATATGGGAGGAGACATCCTCGAGTGCACTGTTGGTCTGTGTATAGCCCTTTCAGCATTCTATGTAAAAGCGCAGATATATACGAGAACCGCAGGTGTACTAGAGTATAGGTCTGAATACTGTCAGTTACCAGGGCACAAAGACAAATAGTAAGGATAAGGCCATTTAGGTATCGGGGAAAGGAACTCCTTCCAGTGATGTGGGGTTATCCGGCAGAGTGGCAAGTGTCCCCGCAGAGCGGGGTAGCTCACCAGTCATATAACTGTGGGCCAACCGTGGCCAACATTGTCGATCTCGGGACCCTGAGAGTATCACCCAAACTCTATAGGAAAATGTGATCCCCCCCGTATTTTTACCTTGACCTAAATCCACATCTTTGCTGCAGACTAGTACTCTACTGGATGTCCAAGATTAACAGCCGTGGTGTGAACTGAGAGCAATATGGAGGTAACACGCCAGAGCCGTGATTGGTAGGAAGCTTTCCTCGCCACATCCAAGTCAAATCTAAAAAACCAGAAAGGATATAAGAAACATAATTATACAAAGTAATTAAGCAAAATCATGGAGCGAACCACCGGGACAAACCCCTATCTATCACATTTCATCTGTACATTCTTGTAGGGATTTTGAGTTGCACATTCAAGCCCTTTGGTTGCAATGTATCTGGTTTATGAATCCACATTAATAATTGACGTTTTCTGAGGAGTGTGTCCTATCTCCTCCCCTCTTGAGAGGAGGGATGTGATCCAGGATCATAAATCATGATGACCCCGATCCAGGAAATGTTTAGAGACTGGTGAATCCTCTCTCATCTTTCTAATCGAGTACCTGTGTTGGTTTTACCTAGTTCTCGTATCACAGGTCGTCTCTCCGCCATACAAGTCTACATGGGCACCAGAGCAGGTATATCACCCAACTAGACGTACGTGTAAGATAAAATAGCAAAAGATTTCCCAGTAAGTGGGTGTGTGAACTCCGTGCCCTTCTCCATGTATGTGCAGCTTACACACTGTCTGCAGGGGATGAACCTTTCTTCTTAACCATAAGGAATTTTTGTCCCCTTGAAGTGTCTCAACATCTGGCTGAATGGGAAGTTGCGAACCATGGGTCTAGGGTGGCAGCTATCAAAACGTAAGCATAAATTAGTGTCTGTAGGTTTTCTAAAAATTTCTGTACAAATCTGTCTGTTTACGATAGAAACACTTAAATTTAAAGGACAACTCCGGCAGGACCCCCCCCCCCAAAAAAAAAACCCACAGACACACACAGACACCATACTCACCATCCCTCCGGTGACGATCGCCACTCCATTCGCCCGCCGTACGCCTCACCGTCACCTGTGTCCGCCGTCCAGCGATGCCTTTTACTTCCGGGTCCATAGGAGAGAAAAGGCTGCCAGTGCGCTTGTGCACCGGCAGCCTTTTCATTGGCTGGAGCGCATGACACGGCTTCCAGCAAGCTAAGCCAATCAGGGCTGAGCAAACTGGAAGCCATGTGATGCGCTCCAGCCAATGAAAAGGCTGCTGGTGCGCATGTGCACCAGCAGCCTTTTCCGTCCCATTCACTTTCAATGAAGACGCCAAGGAGGAAGAAGACCCGGACCGCCCCCCAGCTCTGACCTAGTCGTCACCAGATGCCGCCCGGGAGAAGAGGACCGTGACGATCGTAATAGGTAATGTATACATTCTTTAACTTCCGGGGGGGTGGGTCAGAAAGTGGGGGAAGGGGGCCAGAGCGGGTATTTAACCACATTACAAAGTAATATAACTTTGTAATGTGTGTTAAATAAGCCAAAGAATTTTTTCGTGGGAGTTGTCCTTTAATAACTTCCTTTGAATGTGTAAGTATTAATTGGATGTTAGGTTCAATCCCATTCAAAAAACTAACATCCAATTTACACTTACACATTCAAAGGAAGTTATTCATTTTCTGTAAGTGTTTCTATCGTAAACAGAGAGATTTGTACAGAAATTTTTAGAAAACCTACAGACACTAATTTATGCTTACGTTTTGATAGCTGCCACCCTAGTCCCATGGTTCGCAACTTCCCATTCAGCCAGATGTTAAGACACTTCAAGGGGACAAAAATTCCTTATGGTTAAGAAGAAAGGTTCATCCCCTGCAGACCGTGTGTAAGCTGCACATACATGGAGAAGGGCACGGAGTTCACACACCCACTTACTGGGAAATCTTTTGCTATTTTATCTTACACCTACGTCTAGTTGGGTGATATACCTGCTCTGGTGCCCATGTAGACTTGTATGGCGGAGAGACGACCTGTGATACGAGAACTAGGTAAAACCAACACAGGTACTCGATTAGAAAGATGAGAGAGGATTTACCAGTCTCTAAACATTTCCTGGATCGGGGTCATCATGATTTATGATCCTGGATCACATCCCTCCTCTCAAGAGGGGAGGAGATAGGACACACTCCTCAGAAAACGTCAATTATTAATGTGGATTCATAAACCAGATACATTGCAACCAAAGGGCTTGAATGTGCAACTCAAAATCCCTACAAGAATGTACAGATGAAATGTGATAGATAGGGGTTTGTCCCGGTGGTTCGCTCCATGATTTTGCTTAATTACTTTGTATAATTATGTTTCTTATATCCTTTCTGGTTTTTTAGATTTGACTTGGATGTGGCGAGGAAAGCTTCCTACCAATCACGGCTCTGGCGTGTTACCTCCATATTGCTCTCAGTTCACACCACGGCTGTTAATCTTGGACATCCAGTAGAGTACTAGTCTGCAGCAAAGATGTGGATTTAGGTCAAGGTAAAAATACGGGGGGGATCACATTTTCCTATAGGAGTTTGGGTGATACTCTCAGGGTCCCGAGATCGACAATGTTGGCCACGGTTGGCCCACAGTTATATGACTGGTGAGCTACCCCGCTCTGCGGGGACACTTGCCACTCTGCCGGATAACCCCACATCACTGGAAGGAGTTCCTTTCCCCGATACCTAAATGGCCTTATCCTTACTATTTGTCTTTGTGCCCTGGTAACTGACAGTATTCAGACCTATACTCTAGTACACCTGCGGTTCTCGTATATATCTGCGCTTTTACATAGAATGCTGAAAGGGCTATACACAGACCAACAGTGCACTCGAGGATGTCTCCTCCCATATACAACATATCTCGGATTTTCCGACTGGTTCTCTGGATTTGGCAGTATTCACATTGTTTCCAGCCGACATGTATGTTTTCATGGACTCACTGAATACTTATCTGATTGGTTCCGGAGCATCACATGTCTCTGACGTTTCTCCTACTATGACGTATACTGAGATGAATGGACCCACGGACCCGCGCATGCCGGATAACAATGTTTACAAACTATCTGCAACGTGGGAAACCGAATATGGAGGTTGCTTTCTTTATCCCGGAGAAGTGGTGGGTGGAAGCCGATCCCGCCTATCAACTTTTGTATATTACACTGTATCTATTGCTAACACTGTATGTTTCTGTATACATTTATACCTTGTATACCTTATGCACAATTGGGCCGGATTGGAAGCTGATCATGTTTTCTCACTGTATAATGATTTCACACTTTGATTACACGTCTGATATACGAGGATAGGAGTCACTGAATACTATTGCTTGAGAAAGGTCTCGAGATGAGACAGAAACGTTGCTGATGATTTACCAATAAACACCACAAGTTTTTCACTATTTGGATGTGCTGCAGCCTCATAATTTTATTGGAAGAGGGGACGTGGATCCAGTCTGCACTGCTGGCACTCTATACACCAGCCTGGGAGTGCACTCCATTCTATTGCTTATATAACACATTGTACTGTCTGCTGTCATATATACCCTGCTGAGAGATATATATATATACATATACCCCTGTACTGTCTGCTGACATATATACCCTGCTGAGAGATATATATATATATATATATATATATATATATACCCCTGTACTGTCTGCTGACATATATATATATATATATATATATATATATATATATATATATATATATATATATATATATATATATATATATATATATATACCCTGCTGAGAGATATATATATATATACCCCTGTACTGTCTGCTGACATATATACCCTGCTGAGAGAGATATATCCCCCTGTACTGTCTGCTGTCATATATACCCTGCTGAGAGATATATATATATATACCCCTGTACTGTCTGCTGACATATATATATATATATATATATATATACCCTGCTGAGGTATATACACATATATACACTCAGCGGCCACTTTATTAGGTACACCATGCTAGTAACGGGTTGGACCCCCTTTTGCCTTCAGAACTGCC
The DNA here is from genome assembly GCF_027789765.1 of Dendropsophus ebraccatus. Lineage (NCBI taxonomy): Eukaryota > Metazoa > Chordata > Amphibia > Anura > Hylidae > Dendropsophus > Dendropsophus ebraccatus. The sequence continues at coordinate 121,596,868 of NC_091462.1, forward strand.
CCAATTCTTGGTGGCATAGATACAACAAGGTGCTGGAAGCTTCCTCAGAGATTTTGGTCCATAGTGACATGATGACATCACACAGTTGCCGCAGATTTGTCGGCTGCACATCCATGATGCCAATCTCCCGTTCCACCACAAAGATGCTCTATTGGATTGAGATCTGGTGACTGTGGAGGCCATTGGAGTACAGTGAACTCATTGTCATGTTCAAGCAGAAATCGAGACTCATCAGACCAGGCAACGTTTTTCCAATCTTCTACTGTCCAATTTCGATGAGCTTGTGCAAATTGTAGCCTCAGTTTCCTGTTCTTAGCTGAGCGGAGTGGCACCCGGTGTGGTCTTCTGCTGCTGTAGCCCATCTGCCTCAGAGTTGGCCGTACTGTGCGCTCAGAGACGCTCTTCTGCCTACCTTGGCTGTAACGGTTGGCTATTTGAGTCGCTGTTGCCTTTCTATCACCTCGGACCAGTCTGCCCATTCTCCTCTGACCTCTGGCATCAACAAGGCATTTCCGCCCACAGAACGGCCGCTCACTGGATGGTTTTTCTTTTTCGGACCATTCTCTGTAAACCCTAGAGATGGTTGTGCGTGAAAATCCCAGTAGATCAGCAGTTTCTGAAATACTCAGACCAGCCCTTCTGGCACCAACAACCATGCCACGTTCAAAGGCCTCAAATCACCTTTCTTCCCCATACTGATGCTCGGTTTGAACTGCAGGAGATTGTCTTGACCATGTCTACATGCCTAAATGCACTGAGTTGCCGCCATGTGATTGGCTGATTAGAAATTAAGTGGTAACGTGCAGTTGGACAGGTGTACCTAATAAAGTGGCCGGTGAGTGTATATACCCTGCTGAGAGATATATATCCCCCCCTGTACTGTCTGCTGACATACTGTATATCTCTCAGGAGGTTATATATATATATTCCCCTGTACTGTCTGCTGACCTATATTCCCTGCTGAGAGATATATATCCCCTGTACTGTCTGCTGTCATATACTGTATATACCCTGCTGAGAGATATATATCCCCCTGTACTGTCTGCTGTCATGTATATACACACATATATATCTCCTGCTGAGAGATATATATCCCCCCTGTACTGTCTGCTGACATATACTGTATATACCCTGCTGAGAGATATATATCCTCCTGTACTGTCTGCTTAAATATATATACCCTGCTGAGAGATATATATCCCCCTGTACTGTCTGCTGTCATATACTGTATATACCCTGCTGAGAGATATATATCCCCTGTACTGTCTGCTGTCATATACTGTATATACCCTGCTGAGAGATATATATCCCCCCTGTACTGTCTGCTGACATATATATACCCTGCTGAGAGATATATATCCCCCTGTACTGTCTGCTGACATATATATATATACCCTGCTGAGAGATATATATCCCCCTGTACTGTCTGCTGTCATGTATATACACACATATATATCTCCTGCTGAGAGATATATATCCCCCCTGTACTGTCTGCTGACATATACTGTATATACCCTGCTGAGAGATATATATCCTCCTGTACTGTCTGCTGTCATATATATATACCCTGCTGAGAGATATATATCCCCCTGTACTGTCTGCTGTCATATACTGTATATACCCTGCTGAGAGATATATATCCCCTGTACTGTCTGCTGTCATATACTGTATATACCCTGCTGAGAGATATATATCCCCCCTGTACTGTCTGCTGACATATATATACCCTGCTGAGAGATATATATCCCCCTGTACTGTCTGCTGACATATATATATATACCCTGCTGAGAGATATATATCCCCCTGTACTGTCTGCTGACATATACTGTATATACCCTGCTGAGAGATATATATCCCCCTGTACTGTCTGCTTACATATATATACCCTGCTGAGAGATGTATATCCCCCTGTACTGTCTGCTGTCATATACTGTATATACCCTGCTGAGAGATATATATCCCCCTGTACTGTCATATATATATACCCTGCTGAGAGATATATATCCCTCTGTACTGTCTGCTGTCATATACTGTATATACCCTGCTGAGATATATATCCTCCTGTACTGTCTGCTGTCATATACTGTATATACCCTGCTGAGAGATATATATCCCCCTGTACTGTCTGCTGTCATATACTGTATATACCCTGCTGAGAGATATATATCCCCCTGTACTGTCTGCTGTCATATACTGTATATATACCCTGCTGAGAGATATATATCCCTCTGTACTGTCTGCTGTCATATACTGTATATACCCTGCTGAGAGATATATATCCTCCTGTACTGTCTGCTGTCATATACTGTATATACCCTGCTGAGAGATATATATCCCCCTGTACTGTCTGCTGTCATATACTGTATATACCCTGCTGAGAGATATATATCCCCCTGTACTGCCTGCTGTCATATACTGTATATACCCTGCTGAGAGATATATATCCCCCTGTACTGTCTGCTGTCATATACTGTATATATACCCTGCTGAGAGATATATATCCCTCTGTACTGTCTGCTGTCATATACTGTATATACCCTGCTGAGAGATATATATCCCCCTGTACTGTCATATATATATACCCTGCTGAGAGATATATATCCCCCTGTACTGCCTGCTGTCATATACTGTATATACCCTGCTGAGAGATATATATCCCCCTGTACTGTCTGCTGTCATATACTGTATATACCCTGCTGAGAGATATATCCCCCTGTACTGTCTGCTGACATATATATATACCCTGCTGAGAGATATATATCCCTCTGTACTGTCTGCTGTCATATACTGTATATACCCTGCTGAGAGATATATATCCTCCTGTACTGTCTGCTTACATATATATACCCTGCTGAGAGATATATATCCCTCTGTACTGTCTGCTTACATATATATACCCTGCTGAGAGATATATATCCCCCTGTACTGTCTGCTTACATATATATACCCTGCTGAGAGATATATATCCCCCTGTACTGTCTGCTGTCATAAACTGTATATACCCTGCTGAGAGATATATATCCTCCTGTACTGTCTGCTTACATATATATACCCTGCTGAGAGATATATATCCCCCTGTACTGTCTGCTGTCATATACTGTATATACCCTGCTGAGAGATATATATCCTCCTGTACTGTCTGCTTACATATATATACCCTGCTGAGAGATGTATATCCCTCTGTACTGTCTGCTGTCATATACTGTATATACCCTGCTGAGAGATATATATCCCTCTGTACTGTCTGCTGTCATATACTGTATATACCCTGCTGAGAGATATATATCCCCCTGTACTGTCTGCTGTCATATATTGTATATACCCTGCTGAGAGATATATATCCCCCTGTACTGTCTGCTGTCATATACTGTATATACCCTGCTGAGAGATGTATATCCCCCTGTACTGTCTGCTGTCATATATTGTATATACCCTGCTGAGAGATGTATATCCCCCTGTACTGTCTGCTTACATATATATATATATATACCCTGCTGAGAGATATATATCCCCCTGTACTGTCTGCTGACATATCTCAGTCCCATTGTGAGAGGAGATGTAATATACTGTAGGTTACATGTCCTATATTCTCTTCCTATGTTTTCTCTTGCAGTATTATCGACGCTCTGCGCAAAATGGCTTCACAGTCCATTGGATGTCCAAACCTTTATGCACTTATTGAGGTTAGTAATCGTGTAATAATATAGGTTAGCATCCTGGAGACAGGTGTAGGGCTATAGTCGAGGACGTTATCCTGGAGACATAGATCTAGGTTATGGTGGAGGACATTATCTGGAGGACATAGATCTAGGTTATGGTGGAGGACGTTATCTGGAGGACATAGATCTAGGTTATGGTGGAGGACTTTATCTGGGGGACATAGATCTAGGTTATGGTGGAGGACTTTATCTGGGGGACATAGATCTAGGTTATGGTGGAGGACGTTATCTGGGGGACATAGATCTAGGTTATGGTGGAGGACGTTATCTGGGGGACATAGATCTAGGTTATGGTGGAGGACGTAATCTGGGGGACATAGATCTAGGTTATGGTGGAGGACTTTATCTGGGGGACATAGATCTAGGTTATGGTGGAGGACGTAATCTGGGGGACATAGATCTAGGTTATGGTGGAGGACGTAATCTGGGGGACATAGATCTAGGTTATGGTGGAGGACTTTATCTGGGGGACATAGATCTAGGTTATGGTGGAGGACGTAATCTGGGGGACATAGATCTAGGTTATGGTGGAGGACGTAATCTGGGGGACATAGATCTAGGTTATGGTGGAGGACTTTATCTGGGGGACATAGATCTAGGTTATGGTGGAGGACGTAATCTGGGGGACATAGATCTAGGTTATGGTGGAGGACTTTATCTGGGGGACATAGATCTAGGTTATGGTGGAGGACTTTATCTGGGGGACATAGATCTAGGTTATGGTGGAGGACTTTATCTGGGGGACATAGATCTAGGTTATGGTGGAGGACTTTATCTGGGGGACATAGATCTAGGTTATGGTGGAGGACTTTATCTGGGGGACATAGATCTAGGTTATGGTGGAGGACTTTATCTGGGGGACATAGATCTAGGTTATGGTGGAGGACGTTATCTGGGGGACATAGATCTAGGTTATGGTGGAGGACGTAATCTGGGGGACATAGATCTAGGTTATGGTGGAGGACGTAATCTGGGGGACATAGATCTAGGTTATGGTGGAGGACTTTATCTGGGGGACATAGATCTAGGTTATGGTGGAGGACGTTATCTGGGGGACATAGATCTAGGTTATGGTGGAGGACGTTATCTGGAGGACATAGATCTAGGTGACCATAGTTGCCACTCATTGTATGGTGTTGGGGAAGCTTTCTTCATTATGTGACAACCTCCAGTTTTATTCTCCCTTAATCCATTGCTTGGATTGGTGCCTTATCCGTAGTTACCACTTTGCCCGGCTCTGACCTGTTTCTCTTGTGTCTCTGTAGAAGGGTAAGGAGATGCTGACGGCCAGTAATCTTCCTCGTGGTCACTGTGTCATCTGCCTCTATGAGTTCCAGGTAATCCCTTGTTTTATCTGTGATCGGCATGTCCCTAGCCATTCCGTCACGCGGGGCATCGGGTCACATGGGCGGGCGTGATCTCTGGCACAGCTTTATCCCCTTAGGACCAAGGCTTGTATCGTGCACCTGATGTCGCTGCATGTGGTCTTTACGTCTTGATTATTTTACCTATTCCCCTTATTGTGAGCTTCTTCATGGTACCATTGTAAGCCTTGGCCAGTAAATTAACAGTTATTGCCACTTAGGTAGCAGAGTAAACAAATCCGTCCTTGTGTCCCTTGTAAGATAGTTATACTCTTCTCCGAAAGATCGGTATAACTGGTTCACAGTGGTAACAGGTGATGTTAGTGGCCCCTGGGGGCCCCCTCCATGGTGCACAGATATTCCTCACTCTCTCTACATCTTAGGGGCAGGACCAGAGTGGAGTGTTTGCCCCTAGTACACAAAGGAGTCCACCCGCAATGGCGCGTACTCCTTTTTATGATGATTTACATCGGGGATGGGGAGCTAAAGCTTTCTGCCCAGGGATGTTGGGAATAGTAATTTTGCAGAAGGTTTCCCATCCCTGATTTACATATTATCCTGCTATAGATGTATGTGGAGGGGAGATGAGGTTACTGATGCACTGGGGTCGCTGCTGCTATTGGAGCAGGGGGTGATCACTGCTATTGGTGGAGGGGGGAGCTCATCACTGTCCCCATATTATCTACCATCATCTGTGCACACGAAACCCCAAGGCATCTAGGGGCTGCGTGTGAACAGCAGGAGGGCGCCCTACTGGGTCGGTTGGCGGCACCACATTGGGCGCCCTGCTGGGTGGGTTGGCGGCACCACATTGGGCGCCCTGCTGGGTGGGTTGGCGGCACCACATTGGGCGCCCTGCTGGGTGGGTTGGCGGCACCACATTGGGCGCCCTGCTGGGTGGGTTGGCGGCACCACATTGGGCACCCTGCTGGGTGGGTTGGCGGCATCACATTGGGCGCCCTGCTGGGTGGGTTGGCGGCACCACATTGGGCGCCCTGCTGGGTGGGTTGGCGGCACCACATTGGGCGCCCTGCTGGGTGGGTTGGCGGCACCACATTAGGCGCCCTGCTGGGTGGGTTGGCGGCACCACATTGGGCTCCTGGTCTCTTCCTGCCTTTGCTGTTTCTCTCTGTAAATATAAGATTTCCCATAGGAGGAGGACAGTCTTACAAAGACACAGTGTTTCCATCATTTTCACTCTTACTGTCTGGGCCGCTATGTCCAGCATTGCCTGGATGCCAGCCATAGAGAGGTAAGTGTCTATAGCAACCCCAGTTCCCTGCATAAAACCTCCCTTTACCCTATTCAGTGAATCTTCTTTTAGGAATCAGTTGAATGTCCTGTTTGTCGAGAGAGTCTGAACCTTGACTTTACCAAGCTCCAGGCAGCCGCACCCCCCCAGCAACAAGAGGTAAGAGACCCCCATAGTGCCCTACTAGCTTCTCTTTATAAAGTAAAGGGGCTGATTGAGTCGCTGCTTCATCCCTAGGAGCTGTATGTTCCAGATCTGCTTACATTAGAGAGGGAAAAGGAATTGCGCCAGGTTTATGAGCGGCAGTTAGCAAATGGAGGAATAATCGACCTTGAAGCCGAGAAGAATCGTTTCTTTATCAGTATCCAGGAGGTGAGGATAGGTCTGCCGGTCTCCATGTTACCAGTTCCATCTCTGACTCTCACTCTTTGTCTTGTATCTAGACTTCCACCAATGAACATGAAACTCAAGTGCTACAGGCTGAGCAAGTCTCTGTGGATCAGGTCAGCCCACCTCCTGAAACCGGGCTAGACCATAACCAGCCGCCCCTGGTCTCCAAGCACCGGGGTGGAGGAAGGACACATCTGTGTGGAAGCAGACCTCCCCGTAGTGACCACCCTGATAGCCAGCCATGGCGAGATAGCAGAGGATGGACAGCTCGGGGCAGGTGGCGGCCGGATGCCCGTAGAGTCTGGAGAGCTGAAGCAACTTCCATAGACGAAACCCCAGCCAGAGGAAGGGTGATGGCAAGAAGCTGCCGGAACAATGGGACTGTCCAGGCCTCTCCAAGGGCTGCCAGTGACAGCTCTGAGGGGGGAAAGCTTGATCCCTAACAGTTATTATAAGTGATAGAATAAAGTATAATGAACTTTGAGCAGCCAGACCACCAGTTTGTGTTTGTTGCCTGGGTCTACACATGGGATAGTGTCAGAGAGGAGAAGGGTATAATGTGAACAGGGCAATGAGGAGTGCAGAGTATTTCAGGAAGCCATAGCCATTAGGTATATGCCTGTCCCCTCCCCTGCGGTGCGCACACTGCTCTCCTGTATCCCTGACCTTACAATCCAGATGTCATAAGGATATGGACTGCACAAAGAAACAGTGCCACACTCGGGCAGTATTCACACCTTGTTTCATACACTGTACAATCTGAACTCTGGATAGGATGAAGCAGGATGGTGTGCGCTGTGGCTGCCTATCTGCTGCATCCTCCAATTAATTTGAAGTGTTACTGTCATTTTAAATTTTTATTGCATAAATCAATAGTACAAGTGATTTCAAAGAGGATGTACCACCAGGTGCATCCTCTTTAACCGGACACAGGAATAGAATGGTGCCGTAACGGGGAAGCCGGTGCCGCCGTCCGTTTGTTTGAACCGCAGCCTGGTTCCCGTGTACGGCGCCATTCTATCTACGGTTACCAGCCGGTGCTCAAGCCCCCGCCCCCAGTGATGGGAGGTATGACGTGGCTCCGTTCGAATCAATGAAGCCACGTCATAGAGGGGAGGGAATTCCCTCCCATTGGGGGCGGCCCGGCCTACCTCCAGTGCTTGAGCACCAGCCAATAACCGTGGATAGAACGGCGCCGTACACAGGAACCAGGCCGCGGTTCGAAAAACGGACCTTGGCACCGGCTTCCCCGTGACGGTGCCATTCTATCCCTGTATCAGGTTAATGAGAATGCACCTGGTGATACATCCTCTTTAAGAAACTGTAATAGATTTTATTAAGCAAAAAAGCCTCTTTCTGTACTCAAAAAGCTGTTTTCTAGCCCCCCCCCCTCCCAATTATCGGGCAAAGCCATCTTCATTACAGAGGAATAAAGCCTGGTTTTGCTAGGTCCAGTGCAACCGATGGAGGGGGAGAAGTCAGCAGGGAGAGCAGAGAAGCCGCTCCAGAGATGGTCGTCATCTCGTCAGAAGGAGAGCAAAAAGAGGTAACAACTGTGGAGAGCATGGCACCAGCAGACGTATACTGAGTAATACAGCTCCGGAGGACGTCGGATGATCACTATCTTGTCAGATGAAGTAGTAATGGTATCAGAACTGTAAAGAGGGTGACGCTCCCAGCAGGATTATTGGGTGTAGTACAGCTCAGGAGATGGACGTTATCTTGTCAGAAGAAGAAGCAGGAACAAGACCACAGAAAGTGTTGTGCTGGGCGATCCTGCTCTGCTGGTAGATGGGGCCACAGAGCTTGAGAACGAGGCCTGCACGCTGCGCCCACTAAGAGGTTGGGGAGAACGGAAATTATTCTGCAGGGTCTCCAGAGATCCCGAAACGTTGTGCTTTACAGCAGAGGAGAAGATGTTTACCTGAAACGGAATAAGACAAGATAGTATGTCTCCCACTGAGGACAGCGATCAGTGTAGGGCAACTGGCCCCCGAATCCACACCAGCTCTCCTGCTCACAATATATCCCCCACTCCACATCTCCCCCGCTACATCCACATCACATGCACCACCCCCTCCTCCTCCCCCGCTACATCCACATCACATGCACCACCCCCTCCTCCTCCCCCGCTACATCTACATCACATGCACCACCCCCTCCCCCGCTACATCCACATCACATGCACCACCACCTCCTCCTCCCCCGCTACATCCACATCACATGCACCACCCCCCTCCTCCTCCCCATCTACATCACATGCACCACCCCCTCCTCCTCCCCCGCTACATCCACATCACATGCACCACCCCCTCCTCCTCCCCCGCTACATCTACATCACATGCACCACCCCCTCCTCCTCCCCCGCTACATCCACATCACATGCACCACCCCCTCCTCCTCCCCCGCTACATCTACATCACATGCACCACCCCCTCCTCCTCCCCCGCTACATCCACATCACATGCACCACCACCTCCTCCTCCCCCGCTACATCCACATCACATGCACCACCCCCTCCTCCCCTGCTACATCTACATCACATGCACCCCCACCTCCTCCTCCCCCGCTACATCTACATCACATGCACCACCCCCTCCTCCTCCCCCGCTACATCCACATCACATGCACCACCACCTCCTCCTCCCCCGCTACATCTACATCACATGCACCACCCCCCTCCTCCTCCCCATCTACATCACATGCACCACCCCCTCCTCCTCCCCCGCTACATCCACATCACATGCACCACCCCCTCCTCCCCTGCTACATCCACATCACACATGCCGCCTCCTCCCCTGCTACATCCACACCACGCATGCCGCCTCCTCCCCTGCTACATCCACATCACATGCACCACCCCCTCCTCCTCCCCCGCTACATCCACATCACATGCACCACCCCCTCCTCCTCCCCCGCTACATCCACATCTCATGCACCACCCCCTCCTCCTCCCCCGCTACATCCACATCACATGCACCACCCCCTCCTCCTCTCCATCCACATCACATGCACCCACCCCCTCCTCCCCCGCTACATCCACATCACATGCACCACCCCCTCCTCCTCCCCCGCTACATCCACATCACATGCACCACCCCCTCCTCCTCTCCATCCACATCACATGCACCCACCCCCTCCTCCCCCGCTACATCCACATCACATGCACCACCCCCTCCTCCTCCCCCGCTACATCCACATCACATGCACCACCACCTCCTCCTCCCCCGCTACATCCACATCACATGCACCTACCCTCCTCCCCCGCTACATCCACATCACATGCACCACCCCCTCCTCCTCTGCTACATCTACATCACATGCACCACCCCCTCCTCCTCCCCCTCTACATCTACATCACATGCACCACCCCCTCCTCCTCCCCCGCTACATCCACATCACATGCACCACCACCTCCTCCCCCGCTACATTCACATCACATGCACCACCCCCTCCTCCCTCCCCTGCTACATCCACATCACATGCACCACCCCCTCCTCCCCTGCTACATCCACATCACATGCACCACCCCCTCCTCCCCTGCTACATCCACATCACACGTGCCCCCACCTCCTCCCCCGCTACATCCACATCACACATGCCGCCTCCTCCCCTGCTACATCCACATAACATGCACCACCCCCTCCTCCTCCCCTGCTACATCCACATCACATGCACCACCCCCTCCTCCTCCGCTACATCCACATCACATGCACCACCACCTCCTCCTCCCCCGCTACATCCACATCACATGCACCACCCCCTCCTCCTCCCCCGCTACATCCACATCACATGCACCACCCCCTCCTCCTCTCCATCCACATCACATGCACCCACCCCCTCCTCCTCCTCTCCATCCACATCACATGCACCACCCCCTCCTCCTCCCCCACTACATCCACATCACATGCACCACCCCCTCCTCCCCTGCTACATCTACATCACATGCACCACCCCCTCCTCCTCCGCTACATCTACATCACATGCACCACCCCCTCCTCCTCCGCTACATCCACATCACATGCACCCACCCCCTCCTCCTCCTCTCCATCCACATCACATGCACCACCCCCTCCTCCTCCCCCACTACATCCACATCACATGCACCACCCCCTCCTCCCCTGCTACATCTACATCACATGCACCACCCCCTCCTCCTCCGCTACATCTACATCACATGCACCACCCCCTCCTCCTCCGCTACATCCACATCACATGCACCACCCCCTCCTCCTCCCCCACTACATCCACATCACATGCACCACCCCCTCCTCCTCCCCCGCTTCATCCTCATAACACACGCCCCTTCCTCCTCCCCTGCTACATCCACATCACACATGCAGCCTCCTTCCCTGCTACATCCACATCACATGCACCACCCCCTCCTCCTCCCCCACTACATCCACATCACACGTGCCCCCTCCTCCTCCCCCGCTACATCCACATCACACATGCAGCCTCCTTCCCTGCTACATCCACATCACATGCACCACCCCCTCCTCCTCCCCCACTACATCCACATCACACATGCCGCCTCCTCCCCCGCTACATCCACATCACACATGCCGCCTCCTCCCCTGCTACATCCACATCACACATGCCGCCTCCTCCTCCCCCACTACATCCACATCACACATGCCCCCTCCTCCTCCCCCGCTTCATCCACATAACACGCGCCCCTTCCTTCTCCCCTGCTACATCCACATCACATGCACCACCTCCTTCCCCGCTACATCCACATCGCATGCACCACCTCCTCTTCCCCGCTACATCCACGACGCACGCACCACCTCCTCCCCCGCTACATCCACGACAAACGCACCTCCTTCTCCCCGCTACATCCACATCACATGCACCACCTCCTCCTTCCCCGCTACATCCACATCACATGCACCACCTCCTCCCCCGCTACATCCACGACAAACGCACCTCCTTCTCCCCGCTACATCCACATCACATGCACCACCTCCTCCTTCCCCGCTACATCCACATCACATGCACCACCTCCTCCTTCCCCGCTACATCCACATCACACGCACTTTGCTTGACACGTGTATGGCAAAACTGCCCTGACAAAATGGTGTCTCTTATTGACTCACGGCTAATATCTAGCTTCAGCATTTTCAAGCAAAAAAAAACAACCCTATGGACCAATTATGGCATTTTTATTGGCACAGCACCTAATCTTGCAGCTACCTTTCACATAATGTATGTACCCCCCCCCCCCCCCCCTTACACACACACTTTATACCCAGTAGCCGCTACATATATCCCCTACTAAACATACATCTACCCCCTTCTACATCATACATACCCCTTACTGCCCATATCTGCAACATATATTCCCTACACATACATCACACATGTACACCCTACCTATACATTTGTAGTAATGAATTTACCCCCAACCAGCTTGGTATTCTCAGCATCTGGGCCCGCAAAGATTACTACCTACAGCTAAATGAGTTTCCAGCCCTCCTAGAGCTGCGTACACACTGTGAAACTCACCAAGTTGGAGGGGATGGTTATTGGAGTTTTAAAGATAGTCCAGAGCACGGCCTCCTCACAGGTGGGGGTGGTGAGTGAGCCCTTATAGCGGTAATACAGACCAAGATTGACCTCCCCCAGCAGATCAGCCAGAGATATGTTCACATTTAGCGGCAGGGTTGTTCCTGGAAACCAAAGGAAGAAATCGAGAGGGATGTAGAAGAGTCACGTTACTGACAAGACGGGGGTATAGGCAAACCTGAGCGGACAGGATCATGGGCACAAACTGGCAAGGATATTCCCACCACCACCGTATAGGAAACACAAGACCTGTTGTCTCCCCAAGAGGCTCAGAACAAGGAGATACCATGCTACAACATGCAACATTTTGCAGGTACCATTCTTTCTGGGGCATTGAACCTCCAGCTCCAGGAGCAATGAGCTATAATGTTGTGCAGGGTAAAGTCACCGCCCCCCCTCCCCAAACAACCTCCCATGGTACGTACCAGGAGTGGATACGCTATCCAGCCGGTCACACAAAACAGCAAGTCGTGACTTAGTAGTGGAGTTCATGATCTGTGGAAATAGAACTGATAAATATCCATAAATTCTGTCATGTATAGTGATGTCCAAAAGTATCCCCATAGCCAGGAGGAGACCACCACTGTCCAGGAAGATCAGCTGAAGAACACAAGATGGTGGAAGACCTCCCGAAGAAGCCAGAACTTCATCCCAGGACCTACAGGAAGCTACCACCACTACTGAGGTCACAGTACAGAGGCTGACCATCCGAAAGGGGAACACATCTACATGGGGGCCTAGAGGAGACCATCACTGTCCAGGAAGATAAGCTGAAGAACACAAGATGGTGGAAGACCTCCCGAAGAAGCCAGAACTTCATCCCAGGACCTACAGGAAGCTACCACCACTACTGAGGTCACAGTACAGAGGCTGACCATCCGAAAGGGGAACACATCTACATGGGGGCCTAGAGGAGACCATCACTGTCCAGGAAGATAAGCTGAAGAACACAAGATGGTGGAAGACCTCCCTAAGAAGCCAGAACTTCATCCCAGGACCTAAAGGAAGCTACCACCACTACTGAGGTCACAGTACAGAAGGTGACCATTCGAAAGGGGAACACATCTACATGGGGGCCTGGAGGAGACAGTCACTGTCCAGGAAGATCAGCTGAAGAACACAAGATGGTGGAAGACCTCCCTAAGAAGCCAGAACTTCATCATAGGACCTACAGGAAGCTCCCACCACTAATGAGGTCACAGTACAGAAGGTGACCATTAGAGAGCAAAAGAAGAGCCCATGGAGCCTCAACACAGGACTAGCCAGATATCCCTCCAGGAAAGATTCAGCCAAGGGGCAGCTCCTGTTAGGAAACCACCAAATCCACCATATTAAGTGGCCCTATAAGTCAATGTAATGACAAGGGATAAACCAAGGCCAGGTATCCATCCACATACAGCTGTTTCGGGGTGTTGCCTCTCATCAGTGTGGAGCAGGATTCTGGCTAGGTGGGAGCAATGCCTAGTAGAGCCATAAGAGAAACAGATTGCTGAACTCAGGGAGACCAGCCAAACGACAACACTGCCGGCTGCTAATGAAAGTGCTCAATGCAGTGGAGTCCTAGGTGCATTGCCCCCTGGGAAACATGAATATGCAAAAGAAGAGCCCGTGGAGCCTCATTGAAGAGTCTCAAAACACAGGACTAGCCAGATATCCCTCCGGGAAGGACCTAGCCAAGGGGCAGCTCCTGTTAGGAAACCACCATATTAAGTGGCCCTATTAGTCAATGTAATGACAAGGGATAAACCAAGGCTAAGTAACCATCCACATACAGCTGTTTCGGGGTGTTGCCTCTCATCAGTGTGGAGCAGGATTCTGGCTAGGTGGGAGCAATGCCTAGTAGAGCCATAAGAGAAACAGATTGCTGAACTCTTCAATGAGTCTCCACAGGTTCTTCTTTTGCAATGCACCTAGGACTCTACTGCATTGAGCGCTTTCACTAGCACCTGGCAGTGTTGTCGTTTGGCTGGTCTGCCTGAGTTCAGCAATCCATTTCTCTTATGGCGTTACCATTAGAGAGAGGAACACATCTACATTGGGGGCCTGGAGGAGACCTTCACTGTCCAGGAAGATCAGCTGAAGAACACAAGATGGTGGAAGACCTCCCTAAGAAGCCAGAACTTCATCCCAGGACCTACAGGAAGCTCCCACCACTACTGAGGTCACAGTACAGAAGGTGACCATTCAAAAGGGGAACACATCTACATGGGGGGTCAGATCAGGGAAATAGTTGTCCATCGATCAGATCAGTGGAATAGCTGCCCACCAATCAGATCAGTGAAATAGCTGCCCACCAATCAGAGCAGATCAGAAGGCTCCTAAGCACGGCCTCCTTGACCCTTTAGCTCTGGTGGTTTCCCTGTCAGCAGAAAACTATTTGCAGGGGTGTACATAATCCTGGGGCCTGATAGGGAGTCTCATTTCGAGCATACATGTCTTATCTCCCATGTATGAAGTGTCCCAAACAGGTAAGAACTCTTAAGCTGTCTAACATTTACTGTGCTGCCCCCCACTGCTTCCCTGCCCATATCCACTACAAGCCGCCTGTAATTACATCTATGGACCCTTTATAGGAACTTGGACTACAAGTACCAGTAACTTTGGTCTTTCTACTATCCAGGCCGTTACACTGGGGCACGACATGAAGACGACATGGGCTGGACTACCCCCAAGCTCATTTACACCCCCGTTTTCCCACTGATACATGGTTATTCACATTGCTGTGTGTTGTAGCATTTCCTATGAAATGGATGACCATGCTCATATAGACGCGAGCTCCGGGAGACAATCACCACTGGAGGAACATCAAAAGGTTGGAATAGTGGAAGATGGGGCAGAATTCTTAATCCTCTTGTATTTAGACTAAGAAGATTCAATACATTACTGGGACTTATATGGGAGGCATTGAGTGGACAAGAGGGTGGGTTAGACAGGAGGACAGGGCAGCATTACCCATGTCAATGAGAAAGGGAGAGCTGGATGAACAGGGCAGCATTACTTAATGGAGAAGGGAGAAAAGGAAAAATAGGGTAGCATTACTCAATGAAGGTAGAACAGGAAGAGCAGGGCAGCATTACGTCAATGAAAAAGGGAGAGCTTGATGAACAGGGGAGCATTATTACATCAATGAGGAAGGGAGAGCTGGACAAACAGGGCAGCATTACTCACAGCAATAAAGAAGGGAGAGCTGGACAAACAGCAACATTACTAACATCAATAAAGAAGGGAGAACTGGACAAACAGGGCAACATTACTCACATCAATAAAGAAGGGAGAGCTGGACAAACAGCAACATTACTCACATCAATAAAGAAGGGAGAGCTGGACAAACAGCAACATTACTCATATCAATAAAGAAGGGAGAGCTGGACAAACAGGGCAACATTACTCACATCAATAGAGAAGGGAGAACTGGACAAACAGGGCAACATTACTCACATCAATAGAGAAGGGAGAGCTGGACAAACAGGGCAACATTACTCACATCAATAAAGAAGGGAGAGCTGGACAAACAGGGGAGCATTACTCACATCAATAGAGAAGGGAGAGCTGGACAAACAGGGCAACATTACTCACATCAATAAAGAAGGGAGAGCTGGACAAACAGGGCAGCATTACTCACATCAATAAAGAAGGGAGAGCTGGACAAACAGGGGAGCATTACTCACATCAATAAAGAAGGGAGAGCTGGACAAACGGCAGCATTACTCACATCAATAAAAAAGCCCAGAACGGCAATTCCACTGGGGTCTTGTTTTGCTTGTGACAGGTTCATTCCTTCCTTTATGTGCACAATGTGCATCTACCAAAAACAAAGAAAAGTCAATGTAAAAGAACAAACCTGTGGCGGCGGCGATCAATCAGCACCAGAAACCAAATAATCCTCAGAATCCATCCTACCCTTCATGTATAGATGGCTGCAGATATCTCTGATTACGTATAGATGGCTGCAGATATCTCTGATTACGTATAGATGGCTGCAGATATCTCACACTGGTGATGTATAGATGGCTGCAGATATCTCACACTGGTTATGTATAGATGGCTGCAGATATCTCACACTGGTTATGTATAGATGGCTGCAGATATCTCACACTGGTTATGTATAGATGGTTGCAGATATCTCACACTGGTTATGTATAGATGGCTGCAGATATCTCACACTGGTTACGTATAGATGGCTGCAGATATCTCACACTGGTTACGTATAGATGGCTGCAGATATCTCTGGTTATGTATAGATGGCTGCAGATATCTCTGGTTATGTATAGATGGCTGCACATATCTCTGGTTACGTATAGATTGCTGCAGATATCTCTGGTTACGTATAGATGGCTGCAGATATCTCACACTGGTTACAAATAGATGGCTGCAGATATCTCACACTGGTTATGTATAGATGGCTGCAGATATCTCACACTGGTTATGTATAGATGGCTGCAGATATCTCACACTGGTTATGTATAGATGGCTGCAGATATCTCTGGTTATGTATAGATGGCTGCAGATATCTCACACTGGTTATGTATAGATGGCTGCAGATATCTCACACTGGTTATGTATAGATGGCTGCAGATATCTCACACTGGTTATGTATAGATGGCTGCAGATATCTCACACTGGTGATGTATAGATGGCTGCAGATATCTCACACTGGTTATGTATAGATGGCTGCAGATATCTCACACTGGTTATGTATAGATGGCTGCAGATATCTCACACTGGTTATGTATAGATGGCTGAAGATATCTCTGGTTATGTATAGATGGCTGCAGATATCTCTGGTTACGTATAGATGGCTGCAGATATCTCTGATTACGTATAGATTGCTGCAGATATCTCTGGTTATGTATAGATGGCTGCACATATCTCTGGTTACGTATAGATGGCTGCAGATATCTCTGGTTACGTATAGATGGCTGCAGATATCTCTGGTTACGTATAGATGGCTGCAGATATCTCACACTGGTTACGTATAGATGGCTGCAGATACCTCACACTGGTTACGTATAGATGGCTGCAGATATCTCTGATTACGTATAGATGGCTGCAGATATCTCACACTGGTTATGTATAGATGGCTGCAGATATCTCACACTGGTTATGTATAGATGGCTGCAGATATCTCTGGTTATGTATAGATGGCTGCAGATATCTCTGGTTACGTATAGATGGCTGCAGATATCTCTGATTACGTATAGATTGCTGCAGATATCTCTGGTTATGTATAGATGGCTGCAGATATCTCTGGTTACGTATAGATGGCTGCAGATATCTCACACTGGTTATGTATAGATGGCTGCACATATCTCTGGTTATGTATAGATGGCTGCACATATCTCTGGTTATGTATAGATGGCTGCAGATATCTCTGGTTACGTATAGATGGCTGCAGATATCTCTGGTTACGTATAGATGGCTGCAGATATCTCACACTGGTGATGTATAGATGGCTGCAGATATCTCACACTGGTGATGTATAGATGGCTGCAGATATCTCACACTTGTTATGTATAGATGGCTGCAGATATCTCACACTGGTTATGTATAGATGGCTGCAGATATCTCACACTGGTTATGTATAGATGGCTGCAGATATCTCACACTGGTGATGTATAGATGGTTGCAGATATATCACACTGGTGATGTATAGATGGCTGCAGATATCTCACACTGGTTATGTATAGATGGCTGCACATATCTCTGGTTATGTATAGATGGCTGCACATATCTCTGGTTATGTATAGATGGCTGCAGATATCTCTGGTTACTTATAGATGGCTGCAGATATCTCACACTGGTTATGTATAGATGGCTGCAGATATCTCACACTGGTTATGTATAGATGGCTGCACATATCTCTGGTTATGTATAGATGGGTGCAGATATCTCACACTGGTTACAAATAGATGGCTGCAGATATCTCACACTGGTTATGTATAGATGGCTGCAGATATCTCACACTGGTGATGTATAGATGGCTGCAGATATCTCACACTGGTTACGTATAGATGGCTGCAGATATCTCACACTGGTTATGTATAGATGGCTGCAGATATCTCACACTGGTGATGTATAGATGGCTGCAGATATCTCACACTGGTTACGTATAGATGGCTGCAGATATCTCACACTGGTTATGTATAGATGGCTGCAGATATCTCACACTGGTTATGTATAGATGGCTGCAGATATCTCTGGTTATGTATAGATGGCTGCAGATATCTCTGATTACGTATAGATGGCTGCAGATATCTCACACTGGTGATGTATAGATGGCTGCAGATATCTCACACTGGTTACGTATAGATGGCTGCAGATATCTCACACTGGTTACATATAGATGGCTGCAGATATCTCTGATTACGTATAGATGGCTGCAGATATCTCACACTGGTTACATATAGATGGCTGCAGATATCTCTGGTTACATATAGATGGTTGCAGATATCTCTGGTTATGTATAGATGGCTGCAGATATCTCTGGTTACATATAGATGGCTGCAGATATCTCTGATTACGTATAGATGGCTGCAGATATCTCACACTGGTTACATATAGATGGCTGCAGATATCTCTGGTTACATATAGATGGCTGCAGATATCTCTGGTTACATATAGATGGCTGCAGATATCTCTGGTTACATATAGATGGCTGCAGATATCTCTGATTACGCATAGATTGCTGCAGATATCTCACACTGGTGATGTATAGATGGCTGCAGATATCTCACACTGGTGATGTATAGATGGCTGCAGATATCTCACACTGGTTACGTATAGATGGCTGCAGATAACTCACACTGGTGATGTATAGATGGCTGCAGATATCTCACACTGGTTACGTATAGATGGCTGCAGATATCTCACACTGGTGATGTATAGATGGCTGCAGATATCTCACACTGGTGATGTATAGATGGCTGCAGATATCTCACACTGGTTATGTATAGATGGCTGCAGATATCTCTGGTTATGTATAGATGGCTGCAGATATCTCACACTGGTTATGTATAGATGGCTGCAGATATCTCACACTGGTGATGTATAGATTGCTGCAGATATCTCTGATTATGTATAGATTGCTGCAGATATCTCTGGTTATGTATAGATGGCTGCAGATATCTCTGGTTACGTATAGATGGCTGCAGATATCTCTGGTTACGTATAGATGGCTGCAGATATCTCTGATTACGTATAGATTGCTGCAGATATCTCTGGTTATGTATAGATGGCTGCAGATATCTCTGGTTACGTATAGATGGCTGCAGATATCTCTGGTTACGTATAGATGGCTGCAGATATCTCACACTGGTTATGTATAGATGGCTGCAGATATCTCACACTGGTTATGTATAGATGGCTGCAGATATCTCACACTGGTTATGTATAGATGGCTGCAGATATCTCACACTGGTTATGTATAGATGGCTGCAGATATCTCTGGTTACGTATAGATGGCTGCAGATATCTCTGGTTACGTATAGATGGCTGCAGATATCTCACACTGGTTATGTATAGATGGCTGCACATATCTCTGGTTATGTATAGATGGCTGCAGATATCTCTGGTTATGTATAGATGGCTGCAGATATCTCTGGTTACGTATAGATGGCTGCAGATATCTCACACTGGTGATGTATAGATGGCTGCAGATATCTCACACTGGTTATGTATAGATGGCTGCAGATATCTCTGGTTACGTATAGATGGCTGCAGATATCTCACACTGGTGATGTATAGATGGCTGCAGATATCTCACACTGGTTACGTATAGATGGCTGCAGATATCTCACACTGGTGATGTATAGATGGCTGCAGATATCTCACACTGGTGATGTATAGATGGCTGCAGATATCTCACACTGGTTATGTATAGATGGCTGCAGATATCTCTGGTTATGTATAGATGGCTGCAGATATCTCACACTGGTTATGTATAGATGGCTGCAGATATCTCACACTGGTGATGTATAGATTGCTGCAGATATCTCTGATTATGTATAGATTGCTGCAGATATCTCTGGTTATGTATAGATGGCTGCAGATATCTCTGGTTACGTATAGATGGCTGCAGATATCTCTGGTTACGTATAGATGGCTGCAGATATCTCTGATTACGTATAGATTGCTGCAGATATCTCTGGTTACGTATAGATGGCTGCAGATATCTCTGGTTACGTATAGATGGCTGCAGATATCTCACACTGGTTATGTATAGATGGCTGCAGATATCTCACACTGGTTATGTATAGATGGCTGCAGATATCTCACACTGGTTATGTATAGATGGCTGCAGATATCTCACACTGGTTATGTATAGATGGCTGCAGATATCTCACACTGGTTATGTATAGATGGCTGCAGATATCTCACACTGGTTATGTATAGATGGCTGCACATATCTCTGGTTATGTATAGATGGCTGCAGATATCTCTGGTTATGTATAGATGGCTGCAGATATCTCTGGTTACGTATAGATGGCTGCAGATATCTCACACTGGTAATGTATAGATGGCTGCAGATATCTCACACTGGTTATGTATAGATGGCTGCAGATATCTCACACTGGTTATGTATAGATGGCTGCAGATATCTCACACTGGTTATGTATAGATGGCTGCAGAGATCTCACACTGGTGATGTATAGATGGCTGCAGATATCTCACACTGGTGATGTATAGATGGCTGCAGATATCTCACACTGGTTATGTATAGATGGCTGCAGATATCTCACACTGGTTATGTATAGATGGCTGCAGATATCTCACACTGGTTATGTATAGATTGCTGCAGATATCTCACACTGGTTATGTATAGATGGCTGCACATATCTCTGGTTATGTATAGATGGCTGCAGATATCTCTGGTTATGTATAGATGGCTGCAGATATCTCTGGTTACGTATAGATGGCTGCAGATATCTCACACTGGTAATGTATAGATGGCTGCAGATATCTCACACTGGTTATGTATAGATGGCTGCAGATATCTCACACTGGTTATGTATAGATGGCTGCAGATATCTCACACTGGTTATGTATAGATGGCTGCAGAGATCTCACACTGGTGATGTATAGATGGCTGCAGATATCTCACACTGGTGATGTATAGATGGCTGCAGATATCTCACACTGGTTATGTATAGATGGCTGCAGATATCTCACACTGGTTATGTATAGATGGCTGCAGATATCTCACACTGGTGATGTATAATGGCTGCAGATATCTCACACTGGTGATGTATAGATGGCTGCAGATATCTCACACTGGTTACGTATAGATGGCTGCAGATATCTCTGGTTACGTATAGATGGCTGCAGAGATCTCACACTGGTTATGTATAGATGGCTGCAGAGATCTCACACTGGTTACGTATAGATGGCTGCAGATATCTCTGGTTACGTATAG
This sequence comes from Dendropsophus ebraccatus, assembly GCF_027789765.1. Taxonomy (NCBI): domain Eukaryota; kingdom Metazoa; phylum Chordata; class Amphibia; order Anura; family Hylidae; genus Dendropsophus; species Dendropsophus ebraccatus. The sequence goes on from NC_091462.1 coordinate 121,618,573, forward strand.
ATGGCTGCAGATATCTCACACTGGTGATGTATAGATGGCTGCAGATATCTCACACTGGTGATGTATAGATGGCTGCAGATATCTCACACTGGTGATGTATAGATGGGTGCAGATATCTCACACTGGTTATGTATAGATGGGTGCAGATATCTCACACTGGTTACATATAGATGAGTGCAGATATCTCACACTGGTTACGTATAGATGGTTGCAGATATCTCACACTGGTGATGTATAGATGGCTGCAGATATCTCTGGTTACATATAGATGGGTGCAGATATCTCTGGTTATGTGCAGATTGATGATATGACCTCTATAGGATACTATGGATGATATTACCTCTATAGGATACAATGGATTATATTACCTCTATAGGATACAATGGATTATATTACCTCTATAGGATACTATGTATTATATTACCTCTATAGGATACTATGGATGATATTACCTCTATAGGATACTATGGATTATATTACCTCTATAGGATACTAAGGATGATATTACCTCCATAGGACACTAAGGATGATATTACCTCCATAGGACACTAAGGATGATATTACCTCCATAGGATACTATGGATGATATTACTTCTATATGGTACTATAGGATACTAAGGATGATATTACCTCCATAGGATACTGCTTCCCAGACAACCTGTGCTCAGAGCCCAATCTTCCATTTCCCCAATGAAAATGAAATGCAGTAGCAACATATGTAGAAGGGAGGCCGCCCCCCGATAGTGAGACGCCATTACTGATGGAAATCTCCACTGGAAGACAAAAGCATCAAGTAATTCACTGAGATATGTCAGAACAGAATATCAGTGGCCTGATGCCAACTGTGATCAGCGGGATGGGTGTCAGAGCAGGGGGGGAAAACCTACTATGTACAACTATAGCAGTGGTTGGTTACATCCCCTGTGCTGGAGGGCCCCCTGTGCCCCTGTACTGGTGGAGCCCCCTCTGCCCCTGTACTGGTGGAGCCCCCTCTGCCCCTGTACTGGTGGAGCCCCCTGTGCCCCTGTACTGGTGGAGCCCCCTCTGCCGCTGTACTGGTGGAGCCCCCTCTGCACCTGTACTGGTGGAGCCCTCTGTGCCCCTGTACTGGTGGAGCCCCCTCTGCACCTGTACTGGTGGAGCCCCCTCTGCACCTGTAGTGTTGGAGCCCCCTCTTCCCCTGTAGTAGTGCAGCCCCCTCTTCCCCTGTAGTGTTGGAGCCCCCTCTTCCCCTGTAGTGGGGGGTCTCCCTCTTCCCCTGTAGTGTTGGACCTTCCTCTTCCCCTGTAGTGGGGGGGCCTCCCTCTTCCCCTGTAGTGGGGGGGCCTCCCTCTTTCCCTGTAGTGGGGGGCCTCCCTCTTCCCCTGTAGTGTTGGAACCACCTCTTCCCCTGTAGTGTTGGGGGCCTCCCTCTTCCCCTGTAGTGGGGGGCCTCCCTCTTCCCCTGTAGTGGGGGGCCTCCCTCTTCCCCTGTAATGCTGGAGCTCCCTCTTCCCCTGTAGTGTTGGAGCCCCCTCTTCCCCTGTAGTTGGGGGCCTCCCTCTTCCCCTGTAGTGTTGGAGCCCCCTCTTCCCCTGTAGTGGGGGGCCTCCCTCTTCCCCTGTAGTGTTGGGGGCCTCCCTCTTCCCCTGTAGTGTTGGGGGTCTCCCTCTTCCCCTGTAGTGGGGGGCCTCCCTCTTCCCCTGTAGCGGGGGGCCTCCCTCTTCCCCTGTAGTGTTGGGAGCCTCCCTCTTCCCCTGTAGTGGGGGGCCTCCCTCTTCCCCTGTAGTGTTGGAGCCCCCTCTTCCCCTGTAGTGTTGGAACCACCTCTTCCCCTGTAGTGGGGGGCCTCCCTCTTCCCCTGTAGTGTTGGAGCTCCCTCTTCCCCTGTAGTGGGGTCCTCCCTCTTCCCCTGTAGTGGGGGGCCTCCCTCTTCCCTTGTAGTGGGGGGTCTCCCTCTTCCCCTGTAGTGGGGGGCCTCCCTCTTCCCTTGTAGTGGGGGGCCTCCCTCTTCCCCTGTAGTGTTGGAGCCCCCTCTTCCCCTGTAGTGTTGGGGGCATCCCTCTTCCCCTGTAGTGGGGGGCCTCCCTCTTCCCCTGTAGTGTTGGAGCCCCCTTTTCCCCTGTAGTGGGGGGCCTCCCTCTTCCCCTGTAGTGGGGGGCCTCTTTCTTCCCCTGTAGTGGGGGCCTCCCTCTTCCCCTGTAGTGTTGGGGGCCTCCCTCTTCCCCTGTAGTGTTGGGCCTCCCTCTTCCCCTGTAGTGGGGGGCCTCCCTCTTCCCCTGTAGTGGGGGGCCTCCCTCTTCCCCTGTAGTGGGGAGCCCCCTCTTCCCCTGTAGTGTTGGGGGCCTCCCTCTTCCCCTGTAGTGGGGGGTCTCCCTCTTCCCCTGTAGTGTTGGGGGTCTCCCTCTTCCCCTGTAGCGGGGGGCCTCCCTCTTCCCCTGTAGTGTTGGGGGCCTCCCTCTTCCCCTGTAGTGTTGGGGGCCTCCCTCTTCCCCTGTAGTGGGGGGCCTCCCTCTTCCCCTGTAGTGTTGGGGGCCTCCCTCTTCCCCTGTAGTGGGGGGCCTCCCTCTTCCCCTGTAGTGGGGGGCCTCCCTCTTCCCCTGTAGTGTTGGAGCCCCCTCTTCCCCTGTAGTGTTGGGGGCCTCCCTCTTCCCCTGTAGTGTTGGAGCCCCCTCTTCCCCTGTAGTGTTGGGGGCCTCCCTCTTCCCCTGTAGTGGGGAGCCCCCTCTTCCCCTGTAGTGTTGGGGGCCTCCCTCTTCCCCTGTAGTGGGGGGCCTCCCTCTTCCCCTGTAGTGGGGGCCTCCCTCTTCCCCTGTAGTGGGGGGCCTCCCTCTTCCCCTGTAGTGGGGGGCCTCCCTCTTCCCCTGTAGTGGGGGGCCTCCCTCTTCCCCTGTAGTGTTGGAGCTTCCTCTTTCCCTGTAGTGGGGGGCCTCCCTCTTCCCCTGTAGTGTTGGGCAGCCTCCCTCTTCCCCTGTAGTGGGGGGCCTCCCTCTTCCCCTGTAGTGTTGGGGGCCTCCCTCTTCCCCTGTAGCGGGGGGTCTCCCTCTTCCCCTGTAGTGTTGGGGGCCTCCCTCTTCCCCTGTAGTGGGGGGCCTCCCTCTTCCCCTGTAGTGTTGGGGGCCTCCCTCTTCCCCTGTAGTGTTGGGGGCCTCCCTCTTCCCCTGTAGCGGGGGGTCTCCCTCTTCCCCTGTAGTGGGGGGCCTCCCTCTTCCCCTGTAGTGGGGGGCCTCCCTCTTCCCCTGTAGTGGGGGCCTCCCTCTTCCCCTGTAGTGGGTGGCCTCCCTCTTCCCCTGTAGTGTTGGAGCTTCCTCTTTCCCTGTAGTGGGGGGCCTCCCTCTTCCCCTGTAGTGTTGGGGGCCTCCCTCTTCCCCTGTAGTGGGGGGCCTCCCTCTTCCCCTGTAGTGTTGGGGGCCTCCCTCTTCCCCTGTAGCGGGGGGTCTCCCTCTTCCCCTGTAGTGTTGGGGGCCTCCCTCTTCCCCTGTAGCGGGGGGCCTCCCTCTTCCCCTGTAGTGTTGGGGGCCTCCCTCTTCCCCTGTAGTGTTGGGGGCCTCCCTCTTCCCCTGTAGCGGGGGGTCTCCCTCTTCCCCTGTAGTGTTGGGGGCCTCCCTCTTCCCCTGTAGTGGGGGGCCTCCCTCTTCCCCTGTAGTGTTGGGGGCCTCCCTCTTCCCCTGTAGTGTTGGGGGCCTCCCTCTTCCCCTGTAGCGGGGGGTCTCCCTCTTCCCCTGTAGTGGGGGGCCTCCCTCTTCCCCTGTAGTGGGGGGCCTCCCTCTTCCCCTGTAGTGGGGGCCTCCCTCTTCCCCTGTAGTGGGTGGCCTCCCTCTTCCCCTGTAGTGTTGGAGCTTCCTCTTTCCCTGTAGTGGGGGGCCTCCCTCTTCCCCTGTAGTGTTGGGGGCCTCCCTCTTCCCCTGTAGTGGGGGGCCTCCCTCTTCCCCTGTAGTGTTGGGGGCCTCCCTCTTCCCCTGTAGCGGGGGGTCTCCCTCTTCCCCTGTAGTGTTGGGGGCCTCCCTCTTCCCCTGTAGCGGGGGGCCTCCCTCTTCCCCTGTAGTGTTGGGGGCCTCCCTCTTCCCCTGTAGTGTTGGGGGCCTCCCTCTTCCCCTGTAGCGGGGGGTCTCCCTCTTCCCCTGTAGTGGGGGGCCTCCCTCTTCCCCTGTAGCGTTGGGGGCCTCCCTCTTCCCCTGTAGCGGGGGGTCTCCCTCTTCCCCTGTAGTGGGGGGCCTCCCTCTTCCCCTGTAGTGTTGGAGCCCCCTCTTCCCCTGTAGTGTTGGGGGCCTCCCTCTTCCCCTGTAGTGTTGGGCCTCCCTCTTCCCCTGTAGTGGGGGGTCTCCCTCTTCCCCTGTAGTGTTGGGCCTCCCTCTTCCCCTGTAGTGGGGGGTCTCCCTCTTCCCCTGTAGTGTTGGGGGCCTCCCTCTTCCCCTGTAGTGTTGGGCCTCCCTCTTCCCCTGTAGTGTTGGGGGCCTCCCTCTTCTCCTGTAGCGGGGGGCCTCCCTCTTCCCCTGTAGTGGGGGGCCTCCCTCTTCCCCTGTAGTGTTGGGGGCCTCCCTCTTCCCCTGTAGTGGGGGGCCTCCCTCTTCCCCTGTAGTGTTGGGCCTCCCTCTTCCCCTGTAGTGTTGGAGCCCCCTCTTCCCCTGTAGTGGGGGGCCTCCCTCTTCCCCTGTAGTGTTGGAGCCCCCTCTTCCCCTGTAGCGGGGGGCCTCCCTCTTCCCCTGTAGTGTTGGGGGCCTCCCTCTTCCCCTGTAGTGTTGGGGGTCTCCCTCTTCCCCTGTAGCGGGGGGCCTCCCTCTTCCCCTGTAGTGTTGGGGGCCTCCCTCTTCCCCTGTAGTGTTGGGGGCCTCCCTCTTCCCCTGTAGCGGGGGGCCTCCCTCTTCCCCTGTAGTGTTGGGGGCCTCCCTCTTCCCCTGTAGTGTTGGGGGCCTCCCTCTTCCCCTGTAGCGGGGGGCCTCCCTCTTCCCCTGTAGTGGGGGGCCTCCCTCTTCCCCTGTAGTGGGGGGCCTCCCTCTTCCCCTGTAGCGGGGGTCTCCCTCTTCCCCTGTAGTGGGGGGCCTCCCTCTTCCCCTGTAGTGTTGGGGGCCTCCCTCTTCCCCTGTAGTGTTGGGGGCCTCCCTCTTCCCCTGTAGTGGGTGACCTCCCTCTTCCCCTGTAGTGTTGGGGGCCTCCCTCTTCCCCTGTAGCGGGGGGCCTCCCTCTTCCCCTGTAGTGGGGGGCCTCCCTCTTCCCCTGTAGTGTTGGAGCCCCCTCTTCCCCTGTAGTGTTGGGGGCCTCCCTCTTCCCCTGTAGTGGGGGGCCTCCCTCTTCCCCTGTAGTGGGGGGCCTCCCTCTTCCCCTGTAGTGGGGGGCCTCCCTCTTCCCCTGTAGTGGGGGGCCTCCCTCTTCCCCTGTAGTGTTGGAGCCCCCTCTTCCCCTGTAGTGTTGGGGGCCTCCCTCTTCCCCTGTAGTGGGGGGCCTCCCTCTTCCCCTGTAGTGTTGGGGGCCTCCCTCTTCCCCTGTAGTGTTGGGGGCCTCCCTCTTCCCCTGTAGCGTTGGGGGCCTCCCTCTTCCCCTGTAGCGGGGGGTCTCCCTCTTCCCCTGTAGTGGTTCCTACCTGTGTGTCCATTGTTGCTGATGGTCTGTAAGGATTGATTGTTACTGTAGTTCACAAACACAAGTTGGCTTAAGCTCGCATTGAACAGAACGGAAGCCTCAGGGATATCTATTGGGGACTGCCGGGATCCATTACAGGAGCCCAATGATGCCCAAGTACTGGGACCTGTGGAGGAATATGGTCAGTGATAGGACCAGTAACAAGATGGCGGAACTCACCACAAAGCACACAGAGAAGACTATGAAGTCACTGAATAGACTGCAGTCTCATAGGGGCTTCATGGGATGACAGTAGTCATATAGTCAGAGCCAAGCCAGAGGTCAGATAGTCAGGGAGCAATGTTAGTAATAGGGTCAGAAAGGATGACAGGAGTCAGGGTGAGTATGCTGAAATCTTATTGGGGTGACAGAAGTCAAGATGAGTACACCGCAGTCTTATCAGGGTGACAGGAGTCCGGGTTAGTACACCATAGTCTTACCCTTACTCCTGTCACCCCGATAAGACTGCGTACTCACCCTGACCACTGTCACTCCAATGAGTATGCCACAGTCTTGTCAGGGTGAGTACGCAGTCTTATCGGGGTGACAGGAGTGAGGGTGTGTACGCCACAGCTTATGAGGGTGATAGGAGTCAGAGTGAGTTTGCCACAGTCTTATCGGGGTGACAGAAGTCAGGGGAAGACTATGGTGTACTTACCCTGATAAGACTATGGTGTACTCACCCTGATAAGACTATTGTGTACTCACCCTGATTACTATCACCCCGATAAGACTATGGTGTACTTACCCTGATTACTGTCACCCTGATAAGACTATGGTGTACTCACCCTGATAAGACTATGGTGTACTCACCCTGGTTACTGTCACCCTGATAAGACTATGGTGTACTCACCCTGATAAGACTATGGTGTACTCACCCTGATAAGACTATGGTGTACTTACCCTGATTATTGTCACCCTGATAAGATTATGGTGTACTCACCCTGATTATTGTCACCCTGATAAGACTATGGTGTACTCACCCTGATTACTATCACCCCGATAAGACTATGGTGTACTTACCCTGATAAGACTATGGTGTACTCACCCTGATAAGACTATGGTGTACTCACCCTGATTACTATCACCCCGATAAGACTATGGTGTACTTACCCTGATTACTGTCACCCTGATAAGACTATGGTGTACTCACCCTGGTTACTGTCACCCTGATAAGACTATGGTGTACTCACCCTGATAAGACTATGGTGTACTCACCCTGATAAGACTATGGTGTACTCACCCTGATAAGACTATGGTGTACTCACCCTGATAAGACTATGGTGTACTCACCCTGATTATTGTCACCCTGATAAGACTATGGTGTACTCACCCTGATAAGACTATGGTGTACTCACCCTGATTACTATCACCCCGATAAGACTATGGTGTACTTACCCTGATTATTGTCACCCTGATAAGACTATGGTGTACTCACCCTGATAAGACTATGGTGTACTCACCCTGATTACTATCACCCCGATAAGACTATGGTGTACTTACCCTGATTACTGTCACCCTAATAAGACTATGGTGTACTTACCCTGATTATTGTCACCCTGATAAGACTGTGGTGTACTCACCCTGGTTACTGTTACCCTGAAAAGACTATGGTGTACTCACCCTGGTTACTGTCACCCTGATAAGACTATGGTGTACTCACCCTGATAAGACTATGGTGTACTCACCCTGATAAGACTATGGTGTACTCACCCTGATAAGACTATGGTGTACTCATCCTGATAAGACTATGGTGTACTCACCCTGATTACTGTCACCCCGATAAGACTATGGTGTACTCACCCTTATTATTGTCACCCTGATAAGACTATGGTGTACTCACCCTGATTACTGTCACCCCGATAAGACTATGGTGTACTCACCCTGATTACTGTCACCCTGATAAGACTATGGTGTACTCACCCTGATTACTGTCACCCCGATAAGACTATGGTGTACTCACCCTGATTACTGTCACCCCGATAAGACTATGGTGTACTCACCCTGATTACTGTCACCCTGATAAGACTATGGTGTACTCACCCTGATAAGACTATGGTGTACTCACCCTGATAAGATTATGGTGTACTCACCCTGATAAGAATATGGTGTACTCACCCTGATTACTGTCACCCCGATAAGACTATGGTGTACTCACCCTGATTACTGTCACCCCGATAAGACTATGGTGTACTCACCCTGATTACTGTCACCCCGATAAGACTATGGTGTACTCACCCTGATTACTGTCACCCTGATAAGACTATGGTGTACTCACCCTGATAAGACTATGGTGTACTCACCCTGATAAGACTATGGTGTACTCACCCTGATAAGACTATGGTGTACTCACCCTGATTACTGTCACCCTGATAAGACTATGGTGTACTCACCCTGATTACTGTCACCCTGATAAGACTATGGTGTACTCACCCTGATAAGACTATGGTGTACTCACCCTGATAAGATTATGGTGTACTCACCCTGATAAGACTATGGTGTACTTACCCTGATAAGAATATGGTGTACTCACCCTGATTACTGTCACCCCGATAAGACTATGGTGTACTCACCCCGATAAAACTATGGTGTACTCACCCTGATTACTGTCACCCCGATAAGACTATGGTGTACTCACCCTGATTACTGTCACCCCGATAGGACTATGGTGTACTCACCCTGATAAGACTATGGTGTACTCACCCTGATAAGACTATGGTGTACTCACCCCGATAAGACTATGGTGTACTCACCCTGATTACTGTCACCACGATAAGACTATGGTGTACTCACCCTGATTACTGTCACCCCGATAAGACTATGGTGTACTCACCCTGATTACTGTCACCACGATAAGACTGTGGCATATGCCCCCTGACTCCTGTCAACCCGATGAGTATGCTGCAGACTTATCAGGGTGATACGTTGTGTAATCTACAGTCTTATTTATCGGGGTCACACTGTGAGTTCGCAGCAGTCTTATCGGGGTGACGGGGTGATCACATGGCATACACATAGAAGTCGCGTAATATTTCGGCTGTATACTTTAAGCCACTAATGTGTACGCTTCTCAACACTGAAATGTCAGCACATAGAAGGACTTGCTGTGAGGTGACGTAAAGTGAGAAAGCGACCAACGTCGCTGACATCTAAAGGTGCGGATACTTGGCGACCATCTGCGGCCAATGGGCGGGGCTTCACTGCTACAAAAGCCAAATCAAGAGCAATTGTTTTCAGCCTGATGAAACCTGAGAAATAGGTGATTGACAGCAGGGGCGTAGCTAGGATTAATGGGGCCCCATAACAAAAAACCGTATGGGGCCCCCCTCCCCTAAACACTAAATATATATATATATACATACACACATATATACACACACACACACTCGGTGATGTGGCCAAAGAATAAATCTCTTGTGGCCAGAGGCAGAATCCCGTGTGCAGCCACAACAGTGACTGGCAGAGGAGAAAGCCAATGTCTGCTTCTTCTGTCCATCCCCTGTATGTAACTATAACAGCCTATTAGGAGCTCATGGTTATATACACAGGTGCAGGAGCAGACTACCTTCTGCTTAACCCCTTATTTACTGCAGTAAGTGACCCAGTGTTCTCTTACATGCTGCAACAGAAAAAATGGTTAATACAGAAGACAATTAGCTCTCTGCTTCACTACTCCTGCACTGATAACCCCTGACCTCTGCAGGAGCTCAGAGAACAGAGGTCAGAGGTTATCAGAGTAGTCAGGCAGAGAGCTAATTGTTAACCCTTTTTTGTGTTGCAGCATGTAAGAGAACACTGGGTCACTTACACACTGCAGTACATAAGGGGTTAAGCAAAAGGACACAGGAGGCTCTTATCTTCCCTGTTCATCCACGGGCCCCCTCCCTCTAAGGGCCCCATAGCAACTGCCTTCCCTGCCTCTATGGAAGCTACCTCACTGATTGACAGTCAGTGATTGGGCGATGCCTCCTCTTCTTCCATCTGCCAGTTATCACAGAGTGAGAGGGCAGAATCCTTGACCTGCGACCCCTGGGGTCATCACTGGCAGGTCGTGCATACATCGAAAAGGTCAGCGCTGTTCAATGTCGTGTGTCCCAGTGGTTGTACGACCATCAGCAAAGTCCAGTGACAGGAGGAGGAGGACATAGCCCAATCTCTGCCCGTATGGATCATCAGATTAGGAGAATGGGGCCTTGTGATCCAGTCTGTACTGTGAGAATACAGGTCCACAACCAACATAGGGCGCTGCACTTAGGCTATGGGACATCCAGCTACATGCACCCCACTGACCTCACTTCAGGGCTCTCAGAGGCCGTCATGGAGCAGAGGCCATGGTGGTGGCTGGAGAAGAGGCTAGGGTGGAGGCTGGAGCAGAGGCTAAGATGGAGGCTGGAGCAGATACTGGAGCAGAGGCTAGGATGGAGGCTGGAGCAGATACTGGAGCAGAGGCTAGGGTGGAGGCTGGAGCAGATACTGGAGCAGAGGCTAGGATGGAGGCTGGAGCAGATACTGGAGCAGAGGCTAGGGTGGAGGCTGGAGCAGATACTGGAGAGCAGGGGCTAGGATGGAGGCTGGAGCAGATACTGGAGCAGAGGCTAGGATGGAGGCTGGAGCAGATACTGGAGCAGAGGCTAGGGTGGAGGCTGGAGCAGATACTGGAGCAGAGGCTAGGATGGAGGCTGGAGCAGATACTGGAGCAGAGGCTAGGGTGGAGGCTGGAGCAGAGGCTAGGGTGGAGGCTGGAGCAGATACTGGAGCAGAGGCTAGGGTGGAGGCTGGAGCAGAGGCTAGGGTGGAGGCTGGAGCAGAGGCTAGGGTGGAGGCTGGAGCAGAGGCTAGGGTGGAGGCTGGAGCAGAAGCTAGGGTGGAGGCTGGAGCAGAGGCTAGGGTGGAGGCTGGAGCAGAGGCTAGGGTGGAGGCTGGAGCAGAAGCTAGGGTGGAGGCTGGAGCAGAGGCTAGGGTGGAGGCTGGAGCAGAGGCTAGGGTGGAGGCTGGAGCAGAGGCTAGGGTGGAGGCTGGAGCAGAAGCTAGGGTGGAGGCTGGAGCAGAGGCTAGGGTGGAGGCTGGAGCAGAGGCTAGGGTGGAGGCTGGAGCAGAAGCTAGGGTGGAGGCTGGAGCAGAAGCTAGGGTGGAGGCTGGAGCAGAAGCTAGGGTGGAGGCTGGAGCAGAGGCTAGGGTGGAGGCTGGAGCAGAGGCTAGGGTGGAGGCTGGAGCAGAAGCTAGGGTGGAGGCCTCTCCTACTCAGCGATGAGTCTGCTTCTGTCCAGATTAGGATAGATCTGTAGACCATGCAGACAACACCATGAAGATAGGGACATGACAGCGGTTCCTCTCTGGGATTATGGTGCGGGGGGCTGTAGCCAGAACCCTTTTGTCTTCCCTTTACACCAACAGCTCAGCAATCCATTGATTTAGTGGTGGAAGTGGAAGCTGTTATACAGTACCACACCACCAGGGGGCAGGCTCCTTGTGTTACTATGGGGCTAGACGTGTCACCTCCTAATTGGTCGCCAAGTTTAAAGATAAGTGTGCGAGTGTGGAGTGATTCCTCACAACCATACTGCCTGATGGGTAGTCATGGCATGCGAGTGTGCGGGTGTACCTGCGGAGCTCACACTCACTGTATCCGCCCATCCTGGGACCTCCACAACCTCTCCTTCTTGGTGCTGAGATCAATAGTGAAAAGCCGAGACAAAAAGTGCAAAAACACTTAATAAGACTCACCGCAAGCCTCTTCCGTGTAACACCAATCTGTAAGAGAAGAGAGATGGCTGTATACAGGGCTCAGGTGTATATACACTATATAGAGGATAGTATGGAGGTTATACAGTCATGGCCAAAAGTTTTGAGAATGACACAAAGCTTCCATTTTCCCATGATCCTCTGCCCTCTGTTTTTTCTGTGTGTTTGTCGGATGTTTTATCACATACAGAAATATAATTGCAATCATATTAGGAGTAACAGAAGCTTATACTGACAGGTAGATGAGTTACTGCAGCAAGTCTATAATATTTGCAGTGTTGGCCGTTCTTCAGGACTCTTCAATTCTCCCCGGCTGCTCTCATACAACTTCTGGACCAAATCCTGACTGATAGCCGGCCATTCTTGCACAATCAATGCTTGCATTTTGTCAGAATTTGTTGGTTTTTGTTTGTCCACCCGTCTCTTGATGATTGACCACAAGTTCTCAATGGGATTAAGATCTGGGGAGTTTCCAGGCCATGGACCCAAAATCTCTATGTTTTCTTCCCTGAGCCATTTAGTTATCACCTTTGCTTTATGGCAAGGTGCTCCATCATGCTGGAAAAGGCATTGTTGGTGGCCAAACTGCTCTTGGACGGTTGGGAGAAGTTCCTCTTGGAGGACATTCTGGTCCCATTCTTTATTCATGGCCGTGTTTTTAAGCAAGACTGTGAGAGAGCCGATTCCCTTGGCTGAGGAGCAACCCCACACATGAATGGTTTCAGGATGCCGGTTACAGTTGGCATGAGACAAGACTGGTGGTAGCGCTCACCTCATCTTCTCCCAATAAGCTGTTTTCCAGATGTCCCAAACAATCGGAAAGGGGATTCATCAGAGACAATGACTTTCCCCCAGTCCTCAGCAGTCCGCTCCCTGTACCTTTCCCCCAGTCCTCAGCAGTCCGCTCCCTGGACCTTTCCCCCAGTCCTGAGCAGTCCACTCCCTGGACCTTTCCCCCAGTCCTCAGCAGTCCTCTCCCTGGACCTTTCCCCAGTCCTCAGCAGTCCACTCCCTGCACCTTTCCCCCAGTCCTCAGCAGTCCGCTCCCTGGACCTTTCCCCCAGTCCTCAGCAGTCCGCTCCCTGGACCTTTCCCCCAGTCCTCAGCAGTCCGCTCCCTGGACCTTTCCCCCAGTCCTCAGCAGTCCGCTCCCTGGACCTTTCCCCCAGTCCTCAGCAGTCCGCTCCCTGGACCTTTCCCCCAGTCCTCAGCAGTCCGCTCCCTGGACCTTTCCCCCAGTCCTCAGCAGTCCGCTCACTGGACCTTTCCCCCAGTCCTCAGCAGTCCGCTCCCTGGACCTTTCCCCCAGTCGTCAGCAGTCCGCTCCCTGGACCTTTCCCCCAGTCGTCAGCAGTCCGCTCCCTGGACCTTTCCCCCAGTCCTCAGCAGTCCACTCCCTGGACCTTTCCCCCAGTCCTCAGCAGTCCACTCCCTGGACCTTTCCCCCAGTCCTCAGCAGTCCACTCTCTGGACCTTTCCCCCAGTCCTCAGCAGTCCACTCCTTGCACCTTCCCCCAGTCCTCAGCAGTCCACTCCCTGGACCTTTCCCCCAGTCCTCAGCAGTCCACTCCCTGGACCTTTCCCCCAGTCCTCAGCAGTCCACTCTCTGGACCTTTCCCCCAGTCCTCAGCAGTCCACTCCCTGCACCTTTCCCCCAGTCCTCAGCAGTCCACTCCCTGCACCTTTCCCCCAGTCCTCAGCAGTCCCCTCCCTGCACCTTTCCCCCAGTCCTCAGCAGTCCACTCCCTGGACCTTTCCCCCAGTCCTCAGCAGTCCGCTCCCTGGACCTTTCCCGCAATCCTCAGCAGTCCGTTCCCTGGACCTTTCCCCCAGTCCTCAGCAGTCCACTCCCTGCACCTTTCCCCCAGTCCTCAGCAGTCTACTCCCTGGACCTTTCCCCCAGTCCTCAGCAGTCCACTCCCTGGACCTTTCCCCCAGTCCTCAGCAGTCCACTCCCTGGACCTTTCCCCCAGTCCTCAGCAGTCCACTCTCTGGACCTTTCCCCCAGTCCTCAGCAGTCCACTCCCTGCACCTTTCCCCCAGTCCTCAGCAGTCCACTCCCTGCACCTTTCCCCCAGTCCTCAGCAGTCCCCTCCCTGCACCTTTCCCCCAGTCCTCAGCAGTCTACTCCCTGCACCTTTCCCCCAGTCCTCAGCAGTCCACTCCCTGCACCTTTCCCCCAGTCCTCAGCAGTCCACTCCCTGCACCTTTCCCCCAGTCCTCAGCAGTCCGCTCCCTGCACCTTTCCCCCAGTCCTCAGCAGTCCACTCCCTGTACCTTTCCCCCAGTTCTCAGCAGTCCACTCCCTGGACCTTTCCCCCAGTCCTCTGCAGTCCACTCCCTGCACCTTTCCCCCAGTCCTCAGCAGTCGGCTCCCTGGACCTTTCCCCCAGTCCTCAGCAGTCCTCTCCCTGGACCTTTCCCCCAGTCCTCAGCAGTCCACTCCCTGCACCTTTCCCCCAGTCCTCAGCAGTCCACTCCCTGTACCTTTCCCCCAGTCCTCAGCAGTCCACTCCCTGGACCTTTCCCCCAGTCCTCAGCAGTCCTCTCCCTGCACCTTTCCCCCAGTCCTCAGCAGTCCGTTCCCTGGACCTTTCCCCCAGTCCTCAGCAGTCCACTCCCTGGACCTTTCCCCAGTCCTCAGCAGTCGGCTCCCTGGACCTTTCCCCCAGTCCTCAGCAGTCCGCTCCCTGGACCTTTCCCCCAGTCCTCAGCAGTCCTCTCCCTGGACCTTTCCCCCAGTCCTCAGCAGTCCGCTCCCTGGACCTTTTGCAGAATATCAGTCTGTCCCTGATGTTTTTCTGGAGAGAAGTGGCTTCTTTGCTGCCCTCCATGAGACCAGGCCTTGCTCCAAGAGTCTCCGCAGTCTCACAGTGCAGATGCCCTCACACCTGCCTGCTGCCATTCCTGACCAAGCTCTGCACTGCTGGTAGCCCCATCCCGCAGCTGATCACACTTCTAAGAGACGGTCCTGGCGCTTGCTGGTCTTTCTTGGGCGCCCTGGAGCCTTTTTGGCAACAATGGAACACCTCTCCTTGAAGTTCTCGATGATGTGATAGATTGGTGACTGAGGTGCAATCTTTCTAGCTGCGATACTCTTCCCTGTTAGGCCATTTTTGTGCAGTGCAATGATGACTGCGCGTGTTTCTTTAGAGATAACCATGGTAACAGAAGAGAAACAATGATGCCAAGCACCAGCCTTCCTTTAAAGTGTCTAGTGGTGTCATTCTTACTTAATCATGACAGATTGATCTCCAGCCCTGTCCTCATCAACACCCACACCTGTGTTACTGGAGCGATCACTGAAACAATGTTAGCTGGTCCTTGTAAGGCAGGGCTGAAATGATGGTGAGATAGGTTTTTCTAGGCAAAAATTGACTTTGCAAGTAATTGCTGTTAAGCTGATCACTCTGTATAACATTCTGGAGTATATGCAAATTGACATTTTAAAAACTGAAGCAGGAGAATGCGCGGCATGATGTAACATCGCTGCCGCCGTCCATCACCTCCCCCCCATGCGTGGGGATTAGCCGCTAGCGTTGGGTACCTCTGGCCGGGTGGAGGATGGGTGCCTGGGGATCCGCGATCCTGTGGGCCGGTGTGCGGGCCTTCAGGGAGGCATTGAGCTGGAGGAGTGTGCCAGAGTCCAAGCTGATGAGCGGCACGGCGCGGTTGCCGTGGAGTAGGAGAGGAGGCTCGGAGGGCCTCCGGTGGTTGGATGGAGTGCTGGGGTGGGCCCCAATGGGAGCGCCGGGCGGGGATGGTGGATGCTTGCGGACCTGCGGCGGGGTCCGGGAGAGGATTCCTCTGGTCCAGGTTCCCCTACTGGAAAGCTGCACGTGGCTGGTCCCGGGACGCTGACCCTGTGAGACCGCTACCTCACTTTTATAATACTCCAGGTATGTCAGAGCAGGCAACTGCCCTCTTTCAGTTAGTGCTGGGATTAGCTCTTTCCTCTTGGAAACAGTGGCAGCAGGCTACTCCTATCTAAGTGAGCCGGTCTGGACTCAAACTACATAAAAGTTCTAGACTTGGACTATCTGCAGCTTCATATGGAGCCATCACTCAAACTGGTGGAATTGATGTGATTCGTCATTGTGCGATTCCTCCGCTGTAACATTACCGGCTTCAGGCTTGGACTCATCTGAACAGTTTGTACTTGGAAATACTCAAACTATATAATCTCTTATGCAAGACGCTTATGCCCTTTTGTTCTCCCCTGCACAACATATTATAAGTTGTTTTATTGTTAATATGCGGATAAGATCTTTCATTTGGTGATATACACTCAGGTGCCGGGTGGGAATGCCCACCAAGGCAGGTAATAGGGGAGCGGCCAAAACATCGCCAAAAGGTAAAGGGGAAACTAGCAAGCTGGATAAATTCTTGAAGACCCCGCCAATAGGGAAAAGGGTGGTTGGGAAGGACAGGCTCTCCCTCACCTCGGCTGGAGGAACCCCGGGCTCTAGAATTTCGGTGCTCGGGGAGGCCCCTCCTGGTGAGGTGATGGGGGGGGGGGGGGGGGAATGAATCTCCCACCCACCCTGAACTTGGTGAAATTTTGAGCGAAGATCAAAAATGTGTTATTTTGCAAAGGCCATTTTTGTATCAGGTGACTATAAGGCCATGTTCACACTGCGTATGAGACCGGCCGTTCCGTTCGGATGATCTTTCCTCCGTGGAGCTCTGATGCGGACGCTTCAGAGCTTCCCATAGCACAGAGTGAAGCAAGCGGTTCACTGTGTGAACTGACAGGTCCTTCTGCGGGCGGAATTCATTGAGTTTGTGGTGTCGCATGGGAACCGGCCGGAGCGTATACGATGTGTGTACGCTCCGGCCAGGATCCCATAGCAAATAATGCTATGTTCCACCCCGCAAATCTATGGCTGTAGTTCTGCGGCGAGAACTACAGCCGTAGATTTACGTAGTGTGAACATAGCCTAACTGTGTGATGGAACCACGAGATAGGAGGTCTTCAGCTAGGAGAGGGGGGATAGTTAATTCCCCACTTAAAAATTTCACGGAAGGGGAGGCGTGGCCTGCAACGAATGGCGGCGGATGCTTAGTGCAGGAGCTCCGCTCTGAGACTGGCCTATATACGCGGCTCACTGCATCACACTGACCCGAATTCTGACCCAGACGGTGGCCCGGGCATCTGAGAGTTCGATGAAGCTCACCCACTTCTTTACAACGGCGGACCCGTCCCAAGACATCTGCTCCACACAGAGACGCGCTCTTGCCGGCGTCACAAGTGTCTGCACCGGACAGTAGCGGATCCCCGGGCTCCTCTTCCTCTGCTCGATCTGACAGCCAGGGCTACTCACCGATAGCAATGAGCGGTGGCTCAGGAGGATCGGGACAACGCAACCCTGCAGGAGTGGGTAAGCGGGCGCCATCTTTGCAGCCACATGTGGAGGAGCAGGTCTTTGGCTCCAGCCCGGCTCCTACAGTAGAGAAGACCTCCATAACCCCTATTACGGAGGAACTGCTGCGGACACTGATCGCTGATCTAAAGTCCACTCTGCAGGAGGATTTCAAGCCGGCTATGCATACTATGCGCCAGGATGTAATGGCTATTGGAGCGCGTACCTCCCATATTGAATCTAAGATGGAGGAGTTTGCTAAGTCCCACAATGAAGTAGAAGACACTGCCAACAATTTAGAAGAGGAAGTGGCTGCTCTTAAACTTAAAATAGCAGACATAGAAGACCGTTCCAGAAGGAACAATCTGCGTTTCAGGGGCATCCCAGAAGAAATTAGAGGGGACGCCTTGCATGACTTCCTGACCGATTACTTTACTGCGCTGTTACCACGGGCGGGTAATGCTGACTTGCTCATTGACCGTGCACACAGGCTCCCCAAGCCTAAAAATCTCCCCTCTACAAAACCCAGGGATACAATTGCTCGCATACATTTCTTTCATGTAAAGGAGCAACTCATGGCGACAGCCCGTCACCCTCCGGATCTACCGGAAAGATTTCGGGACATTGCAATCTTTACCGACTTATCAGCAGCTACTCTTGCCCAAAGGAGGGAATTTGCAAAGGGCACCAAGCTTCTGCGTGATAATGGAATTCCCTACAAATGGGGCTTCTCAGTGAAGTTAATAATGTCCCACCATGGTGTGCAGTGGGTTGTATCCACTCCAGAGGCGTTGGGTCGTTTATGTTCCAAATGGGATCTATCACCTGCAGATGTTCCTGGCTCCACCTCCCCATCGGGACGTCCGCACAGGATTCAAGAAGAGTGGTCGACCGTATCTAACAGGAACCGTAGACCAGAGTGATTGATCTACAGTATGCCTTGCGACCAGTTATGCCTTCCACCCCAAAGGGACCGAGTTTCTCTTTTACATAGTTCTCTTTGGGAGAGTGGTTCTGGGTCTAAGTGCTGTTATTAGGCCTGGAATGGGCTGCTTATGTTATGATGTTGACTAAGTTCATAGTGTACATAAACGTACAGGGGGTAGAAGACTATGTGACGCTATTACTAATGTTTTTCCCTCAGTTAGCTCCAGACATGGTCTGGTGTATGGTTTTATGTTTATTCCTGTTTGTGAGTTCTAGGCAAGATTCTCATTGGTACCCCACGAGTACAATCACAGGCAGATGGTGGAATATGAGTGACATAGATGTCTTAGCGGTGGTAAGCTTGTTTCCAGCGTTGACACCCCCCCCCCCCCCATCCATTATGGGCATTAAACTCCTGTCCATTAACGCCAAAGGGTTAAATTCACCCTTTAAGCGCTCGATGCTGTGGAAGGAGGCTCTCTCCTCTAATGTGGATGTGCTGTATGTGCAAGAAACCCACCTGGTGGAGAAAGACTTATTCCGACTGAAGTATAAAAAATATCCGCACATTTTTGCAGCTCCAGCCACCAAGAAAAGAGGAGGTGTGACAATAGCCATAGGAGATTCTGTGGCTTCTCCAAAGGACCCATAGAGGTAGACACTGGAGGCAGGTTTGTTACCTTACAATGCCAGATAAACAATGTCACTTATACTTTGACGACCTTGTACGCCCTCAACAAAAAACAATGTGCCTACCTCCGCACTACCCTGCGTAAAGTATCAGCTGCAGCTAAGGGATTATCCATTAATGCAGGGGACTTCAATTGTACCCTTTGGCCATCGGTAGACTCCTCTTCCTCATCCCAGGTGCCCGAACCAACTTCGGCATTTACAGTGGTGAATAAGATGGGTCTATATGATGCCTGGCGCGTGGGTCATCCCACTGAGCGAGATTATATGTTCTTTTCCACATAAAATCTATACAGGTATAGATTATTTTTTAGTTGCTAAGGCATCCTTGCCACTAATTACCTCCTCAGACATTCATCCTATAACATGGTCTGACCATGCCCCCATATTGTTAACTATTGCTGAAAAATACTCCGCCCACCCGTCAACTCTGTGGCGTCTCAACAATTATATACTACAGCACCCCCAATACCGCCCTGCTACGATGTCCCATATTGAAGATTACTTCGAGTTAAATGACACACACGCTGTTAATACTAGCACCTTGTGGTGCGCTTTTAAAGCGACCATTAGAGGACATTTCATCAGTCAGACGGCATATGATAAAAAGAAGTGTATTTAAGCACAAATAGACTTAACAAACTGAACTAGCCTCCTTACATAGACAAAATAAAGTTAAATATTCCCCCCAAAGGGCGCAGGAAATATCCAAAATACACAGTCGACTGCACGCCCTCAATCTGCATAAATATGACCTAGCTTTACGTAAACTTAAACTAAACTTTTACTGGCAAGGAAATAGAGCTGGGGCTTTATTAGCAAGTCAAGTAAAGCGTAGGGATGCTAAAATGAGAATTCCTTATGTGCAGGATGGGCAGGGACGAAAAGTGTATGATCCACAAGGGATTGCTGACTGCTTTGCTCAGTATTACTCATCCCTTTACAGCCTTGAGAAGGACCCCCTTACCCCACAACCCACCCAGGAGGCTATATCCTCTATATTCCAGGCTACAGCCCAGCTACCACCACTATCAAGTGAACAGGCTTCTGTCCTTGCAGGACCGTTCCTAGAACAGGAGGTGACTGCGCTGTTCTAAAGTCTTAAACCTGCTAAATCCCCGGGCCCTGATGGGATGACGAACGAATTTTACAAACTATATGGCCCCACATTGGCCCCTTATCTCACTAGGCTATTTAATGACTTTGTGGCTGGGCAGTTACCCCCTATAGAGATGTTAGAGGCAGTAGTCGTGACACTCCCTAAACCAGGTAAAGCTATGGATGCACCCTCTAACTTTAGGCCCATTTCACTTCTGAACTCGGACCTGAAGCTATATGTAAAGCTACTAGCGGCGAGACTTGTTGGTGTCCTCCCACTTCTAGTGAACAACGACCAGACCATAGATGGTACACATAGGTTTCTGAATATTATCCATGGGGTGCATACGAGCCGAATGCCTTCTCTGCTGGTCTCACTTGACGCAGAGAAGGTGTTCGACTGGGTACACTGGGGTTATCTAAGGGGGGTGCTGGAACGCCTGGCATTTCCCTCTAGATTGATCTCAGCAATTATGGCCCTCTACTCCCGGCCCACCGCTAAGGTATATAATATGGGGACCATGTCCAAACCATTTTCCATCAATAATGACACCCGGCAGGGGTGCCCTCTGCCACCCTTGATTTTTGCCTTAGTGATGGAACCCTTTGCACAGGATGTGAGGCTCTCCCCCCATCTGCATGGAGTTAAACTCGGTATGACTGAACACCGTATTGGCCTCTTTGCAGATGATGTAATTATAGCTATAACTGAACCTATTGTCTCGCTGCCGGCGGTTATGTTGATCATCACCGATTTTGGTGCAGTTAGTTACTACAAACTGAATGTTACTAAGTCGGTGATCTTAGACATTCATGTACCCCAACTGGTGAAATCCCAATTAGCTCAACTGTTCCCCTTTCAATGGTCCCCCAGCTCAATAACCTACTTGGGCATTTTACTTACAGTCTCACCTAACAAACTAGTATCTGCTAACTATACGGCGTTGATGGAACAAATTAACAAAGATATACTTGCCTTTTCCTCACTGCCTATCTGCCTATCTCGTGGATAGGACGCATATCAGTAGTAAAAATTATGATTCTCCCCAAAATTCTTTATATGTTTCGTAACCTTCCTGTGCTTGTGCCTTTGCCTCTGATTCGTAAACTACAATCAACGATTATGAAATTTATCTGGTTAAGTCGGAGGCCAAGGGTAGAAGCAAAGATACTATACTTACCAGTAGCCCAGGGAGGCCTTGCGTGTCCCTGCCTCCTCACATATTATAGAGCAATGATACTCGATCAGGTGAAGAAGTGGTGGTGGAAGGACTTGGGATCTGCAAAGTGGGTAGACATAGAAGCCCAAATGCTGGGCACCTCATCCTTATGGAACATGTTGTGGGCAGCAGGCCTGTCTCCCCGCCACCGTCCTTCTGTATCTCCCACAATTGTAGCCGCATTGAAAGTGTGGTCCCTGGTATCCCCTAGCAGGACGATTTGCCCCCTCTGATTGAAGGATATGCCCATTCAGGCCATCCAGTTACTCCTTCCCCATACTAACCTTCATAACTGGTCAGAGGCAGGCATCAATGTCCTAGGAGACATTGGTGACCAGAATGGATTGCATACGTTTGAATATATCGCTTCCAGGTTTTCCCTCCCTGAATTCTTCAAGTACCTCCAGATAAGGCATGTAGTGGCCACTTTAGAATGGCAGCAGGACGTGTCTCCAACACCTTATGAAGCCTACTTTCTTAACAAAGGGAAAGTGAATAAGGGAATATCAATGGCATACCTTAGCATCATGGGGGTAGGCCAGAATGAACTCCTGACCTTTCGCACTAAATGGGAGACAGACCTGGGAAAATCATACACAGACAGACGAGCAATGGCAGTTCGTTTATACATTGCCGAAACGGGTATCCAAATGTGTGAACCATTTAGAGGCCTCCCGCAAATTATTGTATTGATGGTACTATACACCTTATCGCCTGTCAAAAATCGACCCCTCTGTGTCTCCGTTATGTTGGCGCTGTGCCTCTCACATAGGTCCACTCCTCATATATGGTGGAGTGCGAACACATCAAAAAATTGTGGAAAAGAGTGGAGGAAAAAATAACTACCCTAATTGGCTACCGTATTCCGTGGGGACCTGAAGTGGCTCTCCTGTCCTTAGGATCTTACACGATTTTCCATATCCTTACTACAACTCGAACTTCCATTGCAAAAAACTGGAAATCCACATCTATCCCTTCCCTAACTCATATTATGAAGATGGTGAACTCTTATTACTCACTAGAGGACTTATTAGCTCGCCGCCAAGGCACAAACAAACAATTTCTACTCAAATGGGCGGAGTGGCCCACAGCTAATTTATGAGAGAAGTGGTCAATCCTGGTAGACCAGGGGAGAGTCCTAACTATTATTCCAACGACGAGAGCCTTAATGTATAAAGCTCACCACCACTGCTGTAGATACATTGCATTGTTATTATAGCCTGATATGCTGTTATCCTACTTGCCTGATAGTTTGATTGGTTTATAGTTATGTGTTGGTCTTTGTTGTCCCTGGCCCAGTGATCCTATGTCCCTATTTCTCTTCTTCCCTCCCCTCCCTTCCTCTCCTAGTTCCTTTCACTGGTCCCCCTCCCTACCCCTTGACTATTTCTTACCTCCTATTGCCTCATGCCTTATCTTCCCCCCACCCCCACCCCAATGTGTACCCACTGTGTACAGTCCACAGCTGCTTCTCCAATGCCTCAGCAGGAGTAATAGAGAGCTCAACTTATGCGCGCATTCACCAGTGATCATTACTGATTATGTCTATACCATATGACGGAAGTCTGCTTGGTATCTGCATATGGTAAACTGTTATGTATGTATATGTTATATGAAAAATCTTAAAGTGTTATTAAAAAAAAAAAATTCACGGAAGAAGGGGGTTGGGTTGATGCATGGAGGCTTCTACATCCAAATACTAACATCTTCTCATGTTTTAGTACCTCATACAATGCAGCTTCAAGGATAGATATTCTACTATGCAACCACTGTGGGCTCAGGGAACTTAGTAAGGTCTTCTACGCCCCTAAAACCGTTTCGGATCATGCCCCACTGGTGTGGGAGACCCGAGGGATGAGAAGAAACCAGGATTTAAGTCCGCAGTTCAATCTGAACCCACAGTGGTTGTGCTTGTTGGATAATGATGAGCGAGTGGGTAAGGAAATTAATTTTTGGGGGGAATCTAATGTAGGATCCAAAAAAGTGGTTTGGGACACGTTAAAAGCCTTTGTTAGAGGAATGTATTTCAAAGAGATTAGCGTTAAGAAAAAGGAATTTAGGGCTAGAGAAGCACAGCTATTACAAAATATACAACGAGCACAGGAAACATACTCCGAGGACCCCGACCCAGTTTGTCTTGAGGAACTGAGGGCAGCACAAGAGGACTACGCTGCATACATAGGGAATAAGGCAAAGAATAAGAGGCTTTTTTGGGATAGGAAGGTTTATCAGGAGGGGAATAGACCAGGGAAGCTACTTGCCGACCTAGTAAAAAAAATCAGAGAGAGATAAATGAGATTAAAGTGGTCCGGGGGAGGGCGGGGAATTAATTAGGGACTCAAATCAGATAAAGGAAAAATTTAGAAACTATTTTTCTCAGTTATACACCTCTTCTAATCCTAGCTTGGATTTTCTAGACAGCGAGATGTTTGCCCAGATTAACCTTCCTACATTAAAGGCGGAGCAGAAATTACAACTCGAGGATTCCATTACCATCTCTGAAACGGAGGAGACATTCGCTTCTATTAAAGGGAACTCCGCCCCGGGCCCCGATGGCCTCCCATATGAATTCTATTGTAGATTTGCTAAGATACTTCCTCCAGTTATGACAAGGGTTCTTAATGAATCCTGCCGTGAGGGGGCATTGCCTGGCTCTATGGAGGAGGCTTTTATTATTTTAATTAAAAAGAAGGGTAAGGAGGCATCTGAGATTGAGTCATATTGTTCGATCTCACTACTCAACACGACTACAAAAGTTACTAGCTAGAAGTGGGGACGGTGATTGAGGATCTAATTAAGGAGGACCAAAGTGGATTTATGCCTGGACACACTGTTTTTACCAACATTAAACGTACATACATTAATATGCAAATAAAGGAGGGGGAAGATAGAGCCACCAAAGTTTTTGATCGGGTAGAATGGTTATACCTTTGGAAAGCTGTGGAGAAATTTGGTTTTGGGGATTTATTTTTGGGGATGATTCAATTACTTTATAGAAATCCTCATGCCCGGGTCAGTATAAATGGGACCTCCTCCTCCCCCTTTACGATAAATAGAGGCACCAGGCAAGGATGCCCCCTCTCTCCCATGTTGTTTTGTTTATATGTTGAACCCTTGGCAGAATTGGTAAGGGGGTGTTGTCAGTTTCAGGGGTTTGGGGTTCGAGGTTAGAGAGAAAAGATTTTGCTTTATGCCGACGACGTGCTCCTCTTTGTCTCCAGGCCCAAGGACTGCTTGGAGGACATTATGAAAGGATTTCAGAAGATGGGTGGCCCGATGGGCCTGGAGATAAACTGGACCAAGTCGTCGGTACTCCCTTTAGATAGCCCTATAGGCAATCCTATAAAGGATATAAAGATCCTCTCTGTAGATGAGGGATTAGAATATTTGGGTGTAGTTATAACAGCAGACCCCCGGAGATTTAAGGAAGACAACCTCAATAAAATACTAAAGAAAACTGAGGATAATGTTAAATTATGGGAGAAGCTTCCCCTATCTATGACATCAAGGATAGCTCTGATTAAAATAGTGGTTCTCCCCCAGATCGGGTTCTACTTGTCTGCATCCCCAATATGGATCAAAGATAAATGGTTCAAGGGGCAGGAGCGGGTTCTGAACCCACTGATATGGGGGAGAAAAAGAATTAGCCACACAGTCGCAGCTTATACAGATGACCTTTTATTTTTCCTCACCCAACCTCTTGTCTCCCTGCCCAACCTTTTCTCTGAACTCTCCCGTTACCAAAATCTATCCAACTATAAAATCAACCTACAAAAATCGGAAGTGCTTAACCTTTCTCTTCCCCCCTCTGTCACTGCCTCCCTGGAATCTTCCTTTCCTTTTCGTTGGTCACGTTCTTCGCTGACTTACCTTGGGGTCCAGCTAACGCCTGTGGTAGCTGACCTCTTCAAAACTAACTTCCCACCCTTACTTAGTCGTATCGATGCAGACTTGCTCAGGTGGCGCGGGGGTACCTTTCATCTGGTTTGGGCGTTGTGCGATCTTCAAGATGAATTTCTTGCCACGATTGCTTTACATCTTCCAAGCCCTCCCGGTAGCGGTGCCCTTGTCCTACTTCCGACAATTGTCTACACTTCTTACGAAGTTTATTTGGGCACATAAGCAACCCCACATAGCCAAAGTGATACTGTACCGCCCCAAAGCGAAAGGAGGTCTGGGTCTTCCTAACCTTTATCAATACTATGCTGCTGCTCATCTCTCTTTGGTACTAGATTGCCCCCACTAAATTATGGGTAGGTCTGGAAATGGTCTCCCCAATCTCATTGCTGGCAGCCCTGTGGATCCCAGCTTCCTCTTGTTTTGCTGGTTCCCATCCCACTATTGTCCCCACATTGAAGATGGGCCATAAGCATCTCTCTGCTGGCTTTTTGGCCCCTCATCCCTCTCCCCTGTTCCCTGTCTTGGGTAACCCCTCCTTCCCGAGTGGCACAGAGGATCCAGTTTTTCAGGCTTGGTCCAGAGCTGGCTCCTTCCCAGCCATCGCTTTTCTCCAGGGCTCGGCGTGGCGGTCCCTCACTGACCTCAAGGATCTCTTGGACCCGGCTCCCTTGGGGTTCTGGAGGGCGTTAACTCCACCATTTCCTTTGCTCCCTTCCGATCCCCTCTGGCTTCGCCCGCCCTTCCACGCACTTTGAAACTCTTTGTCTGGGCTCGGGACCACTCCGCCATTCTCTCTCCCTCTTATACTCCCTGTTGGGCTCCACACCAGAGCAGCCACCACCTCCCTTTCTCACCGCTTGGGAGGAAGATCTAGGTATCTCCCTCTCTGCGGCCCAAGTTGACAGAGTTCTAACCTGTACACACTCCGGTTCTATATCTTCTCGCCTCCAGGAGGCGGGCTACAAATTACTCTCTCGTTGGTATAGGGTCCCCACACGGCTTCACCGGATCTTCTCTGACGTCTCGCCACTGTGCTGGAGAAGTTGCGGTGAGGAGGGAATCCTCCTACACATCATCTGGAGTTGTCCCAAATTGGTACCCTTCTGGAAGGAGGTGTGGCGTATCTCCTCCACCTTCACCGATCAGCAGCTGCCTTTCTCCCCAGCGCTCTCTCTTGCACATTGTGGACATTCCCCTCAAGACCTACCAGCACTCTGTTCTCCGACACCTGATAAACGCCATGTGGATCCGCAAAGTCGAGGACATTAAGCACATGGAAGATCTCACTGCACAGATGCATGGTCATGACATGGTTCTACTGGGACCAATCGGTCAAGACGGATGAATACAAGACTCTCCTGGCTCAGTGAGGGGCTGGCACTTAATTTCTAAAAAATACATAAAATATTATTGGAACAGAAATATGATAATGCAGTTAATGGGTTTAGGAAACAATGGGAGAAGGACTTGGGTCCTTTCACAGAGGAGAGCTGGGATAGTATAATTGGGGGGATAGTGAGGGTAGCCTCGAATCCAGAACACAGACTTACTCAGTTTAAAATTTTACACAGATTTTATTATACCCCTGTCCTTATGAAACGTATTGGTTTCCATAAAGATTCTACTTGCCATAGATGTGGTATGGAAGAGGCGGGACAGATTCACAGTTTTTGGTCTTGTCAGGTGGTGAGAACCTTTTGGCTCCAGGTAACAGATGAGTTACAAGGTAGGGGGATTCTCTCCGAAACTCTGTCTTTTGAAAGGGCAATATTGGGTGAAGACATCAACACTCTTCTGTTCCAAGCAAGGTTGGTGGTGCTAAGGAATTGGTTGAGTGACCCCGGACCAACAAAACAGGAAGGGATAAACCAGGTTGACAAAAAACTGGAGGGAGGCTTGTTGTATGGAGAAAGAGGGAGAGAAGCTACTATCTGAAAGAAATTGCATGTTTGGTAGAGGGGAAGTGTTAATATGTTGGATTTGAATAAAAGGAAGGTGGGGAGGGGGTTTTCTCCCCCCCCCCCCCTTTTTTTTTCCTCCTCCGAGCGGCCAGGGGTGGGGGGGATCATAAGGGTTTTGTATGCAATAATGTATGCCACATGGAAACGTATGTGATTCATTTGTAAATGTATGGCATATGGAAATGTGAGTTATATTGAAATGCTTGTATATGCAATGTAACTAGAAGCCTTTTCTTATTGTCCATATGACAGGACATGGTTTATGGCATTTTACTGTTCGTTTTTATTGGGAAAAAATAAATAAATAAATAAAAAATATTTGTATCATTCTCAAAACTTTTGGCCATGACTGTATATTATGTAGGACAGCACTGTGCAGCTTGTTGCCCTGGAGGGTGCCCAACCTTACACCATGTACTGGGCAACATCTAAACCGCTCATTTAGATCTATTCAAATGTAATGGGGCAACCTGGCTGCTCCATATCATCCCAAAATCCCACAGGGCTAACCTCCAACCCTAATCCATGGTCACCCATAGTGCATCCATACCTACAACTAATAGTACCTTACAACCCTACAGCCCTAATCCATAGTGACCCATAGTGCCACATGTGCCGCCACCATCATCAGGCTGACACCACCAGCATGTGCCACCGCCACCACCGTCAATATGACACCACCATCAGGATGACACCACCAGCATGAGCCGCCACTACCATCAGGCTGTCCTTCTAGGACCCGCGTCCTAGAGGGTGACACTAGGCCCAGACCATGTTACCTGGGATGAGCAGAAGGCCGAGGGTTCCCTGCTGACAACCGCGCTGCGAGATAGAGTTCCTAGGCTTATTGCAACTTTGCTCTATCTGGATCAGTTCCTAGCTTACTGCTGTCTGTGGATACTGTCCTGCTCTGTGACTCTCCTAGTCCACGCGTGGGTTGAGGTTGTCTCTGACTTGTTCTCTCTTGAAGGGGGTTTAACACTGCATAGTGTTGTGTAGCGTTACTGAGAAGAAAACAGTTAGCTGTGCCCTGTCTGACGTCCTACCCATTCGGGGTCCAGACTAAGACTGACCCTTGAGGGTACGGGGACCTGGCAGAGGGCCAGGGCCCAGAAAGGCCCACTGTAGAGAGCAGTCTAGCCTGCGTCCTTCCTCTACAAAGTCCAGCTCGAAAGACCCATGCACTTCCTTCCACCCAGGTGACTTCCTTCCTCAGTGTATCTAAAGTGTGCTGTGAGTGGGTGAAGAGTACAAACAGAAGAAGTAATAAGAGAGGTGATAGGAGAGAAGAACAGATTCCTATTGGTTTGCAGATCCATGTGACAAATTATACAAATAAACAATAACCCTTTACATACTTCAGCTGTGCAGCATCTGAATACACATATCTAATACAGCGACATCTAGTGGGGAAACTTTATCACTACCTCCACCATTTCTATACAACAAGCACAGGCTTTTTTGAAGGGTGTAACCAATAGTAACACCCGTGGTAGGACACCACACCACCACCATCAGGCTGACACCACTAGCATGTGCCACCCCCACTATCAGGCTGACACCACCAGCATGTGCCACCGCCACCACCATCAGGCTGACACTACTAGCATGTGCCACCGTGACCACCATCAGGCTGACAACACCACCATGTGCCGCCGCCACCACCATCAGGCTGACACCACCAGCATGTGATTCCAACACCACCATCAGGCTGACACCCCTAGCATGTGCCGCCACCACCACCATCAGGCTGACACCACCGGCATGTGCTTCCAACACCACTAGCATGTGCCACCACCACCACCATGTGCCGCCACCACCATCAGGCTGATATCACCAGCATGTGCCGCCGCCACCACCATCAGGCTGACACCACCAGCATGTGCCGCCGCCACCACCATCAGGCTGACACCACCAGCATGTGCCGCCGCCACCACCATCAGGCTGACACCACCAGCATGTGTTGCCAACACCACCATCAGGCTGACACCACCATTATGTGCCGCCGCCACCACCATGAGGCTGACACCACCAGCATGTGCCACCACCACCATCAGGCTGACATCACCAGCATGTGCTGCTGCGACCACCATCAGGCTGACATTACCAGCAGGTGCCGCTGCGACCACCATCAGGCTGACACCACCAGCAGGTGCCGCTGCGACCACCATCAGGCTGACATCACCAGCAGGTGCCGCTGCGACCACCATCAGGCTGACACCACCAGGAAGCTCACAACAGGCTCTTATCCACGGCCACAACAGGCTCTTTCCCGAAATTATAAAAAGGGGCACAACAGGCACTAGCCAACAATTTTTACGGGGGTCACCACAATGCTCTGTTACCCTAAGGAGGGCACAAGATTTTAACAGTGGTGCATGAGGCCTCCTTTATGTGTAATGAGGGGTGTATGGGATTCCCTCTTTTCGGTAGATATTATGTGCATTGGATTAAGGAGTCTACAAGTCCGTCCTTCAGAATGTAACCAGGCGGCTCTGACCATGTCAGACACACACAATGCCAGGTACCAGTGGGTGCAGTTAGAGTTCCCCCTCATCTATGGCTGTCAGAGATGACAGGATGTAAGGTGAGCGATGGGGCGGCTTATAAGGGGGTAAGAGGAGTTTCTTTCTTTCCCTTATTGGTTTATTTACAAAGAGATGGACAGGAAAGAGGGTTTCGTAACTCTTTCTCCATTGGACCTTATTCTGGGTTAGGGTTAATACAGGGAGCTGGGGGTCTAAGATGCCTTCATGCTCCCCCTGCTGAGTTCAAACCCTCCCCCTCCACCGAAAAAAAAAAGCTCCAGTCTCCCTTTGACTTTAATGGGGCTCGAGCATCATTTTAGTACTGGCTCATCTCTAATAAATCTATATATATATATATATACATACACTCCATGATATAATGTCACCATCTCTCTAAATACCAAATAATATAGTATCACTATATATATATCTCATGAAATATTGTCACTATAAATATAATATATACCCCATGGCATAATATCACTATGTATGTATATACCCCATGGTATAATATCACTATACAGTGGTACCTTGATTTAAGAGTAACTTGGATTGAAAGTTATTTTGCAAGAAGAGATCCCATTTTTTAAAATTGTGACTTGGTGTAAGAGCATTGCTTTGGTGTAAGAGCTGGGTGGGAGGGGCATGGTCTGCATAGTGGGGTCTACAGCCCTGTACTCTGACCCAGGAAGTCTCCCTCACCTCCCAAATCATAGCAGAGCCACTTCAGGCTGGGGCTTACATAAGGGGACAGGACTGTGGAGGTAATCTCTTCATAGCTGTAACCCCTCTATGTGCCCACATCTGCCCTGCTCATTCCTTCATGCTCCCTACAGTCATAGCCCTTGTGTTTCCCATCCTCTCCATTCCTGCTATAATGTGCCTGCACTCACACTCAGCTATACACAATGCTGCTATAATGTGCCTGCACTCACACTCAGCTATACAGACTGCTGCTATAATGTGCCTGCACTTACACTCAGCTATACACACTGCTTAATATAAAGTTTCTGCCCCTGTCCTCCTGCACAGCTCTGTGATGATCACTTCCTGATTGGTCCATGCTGAGCACACCCCCTTCCCCATTTCTGTCATATGACCACACAGACCTCTGACAGCAGCCCTGCTTCTCTATTCTAGCCTGTTGTACTACACTACTGCATTATGGGGATCTGCAGCTCCATCATATAGCTACAAGCTGCTGCTGTGTTATCAGGGTTATACAGTTACTATACATTATATACCACATGCTGATTGCTATACTGTATAGTAACTTATATATCACATATCCAGCTGCAGTGTTATCAGGGTTATACAGTTACTATACATTATATACCACATGCTGCTATACTGTACAGTAACTTATATATCACATATCCAGCTGCTGTGTTATCAGGGTTATACAGTTACTATACATTATACACCACATGTTGCTATACTGTACAGTAACTTATATATCACATATCCAGCTGCTGTGTTATCAGGGTTATACAGTTACTATACATTATATACCACATGCTGCTATACTGTACAGTAACTTATATATCACATATCCAGCTGCTGTGTTATCAGGGTTATACAGTTACTATACATTATACACCACATGCTGCTATACTGTACAGTAACTTATATATCACATATCCAGCTGCTGTGTTATCAGGGTTATACAGTTACTATACATTATATACCACATGCTGCTATACTGTACAGTAACTTATATATCACATATCCAGCTGCTGTGTTATCAGGGTTATACAGTTACTATACATTATACACCACATGATGCTATACTGTACAGTAACTTATATATCACATATCCAGCTGCTGTGTTATCAGGGTTATACAGTTACTATACATTATACACCACATGCTGCTATACTGTACAGTAACTTATACATCACATATCCAGCTGCTGCTGTGTTATCAGGGTTATACAGTTACTATACATTATATACCACATGCTGCTATACTGTACAGTAACTTATATATCACATATCCAGCTGCTGTGTTATCAGGGTTATACAGTTACTATACATTATATACCACATGCTGCTATACTGTACAGTAACTTATATATCACATATCCAGCTGCTGCTGTGTTATCAGGGTTATACAGTTACTATACATTATACACCACATGCTGATTGCTATACTGTACAGTAACTTATATATCACATATCCAGCTGCTGCTGTGTTATCAGGGTTATACAGTTACTATACATTATACACCACATGCTGCTATACTATACAGTAACTTATATATCACATATCCAGCTGCTGTGTTATCAGGGTTATACAGTTACTATACATTATATACCACATGCTGATTGCTATTCTGTACAGTAACTTATATATCACATATTCAGCTGCTGCAGTGTTATCCGGGTTATACAGTTACTATTAGTGATGAGCGAGTACTAAAATGCTCGGGTGCTCATTACTTGAGACGAGTATTTCCTGATACTCGAGTGCTCGTTTTGAGTAACGAACCCCATTGAAGTCAATGGGAGACTTGAGCTTTTTTGCAGGAGACTCAAGTTTGGTAGAGAGAAGGTCGTGTGAAAACCTGTCAACCTCAGAAATTGATGGAAACACAACGGAAATGGGCAGGAACAGCAGGGGCAGCATGTATTGATGCCTCTGAGGCTGCCTAATGGCACCATTATGCCTAATTCTGTGCAACAGCCTGGTTAAAACAGAGGTAGGCATATGGACCACCCAAAAACTCAGCCTGACACAGCATGGCAGTGAGAACACAGGGAACCATTAAAACAGAGGTAGCATATCATGAACTACCCAAAAATTCAGCCTGACACAGCATAGCGGTGAGGACAGAGTGAACAAGGTAGAAGCGGTAGCCAGTCAGCCTTCCAAAAATTATACCAGACCTAGCATGGCAGTGAGCACACAGAGAACCATTAAGAGTGAGTGAGGAAGCAAGTAAGCCTCCTTAAAATTAGGCCAAACACTGCATGGCATAGAGCACACAGAGAACTCCCGGTAACAGCAGTAGCCAACATGGAGGCCAGGCAGGAGTAACAGTAGTTAACATGGAGGCTAGGCAGGATCAGCAGTAGCCAACATGGAGGCAAAGGCAGGCACACCAGTAGTCAACATGGATGCCAGTTAAGGCCAAGCAGTGGCCAACATGGAGGCAAGGGCAGGCACACCAGTAGTCAGCAGTAGTCAACATGGATGCCAGTTAAGGCCCAGCAGTAGCCAACATGGAGGCAAGGGCAGGCACAGCAGTAGTCAACATGGATGCCAGTAAAGGCCAAGAAGTAGTCTACATGGATGCAAGTTAAGGCCC
This sequence comes from Dendropsophus ebraccatus, assembly GCF_027789765.1. Lineage (NCBI taxonomy): Eukaryota > Metazoa > Chordata > Amphibia > Anura > Hylidae > Dendropsophus > Dendropsophus ebraccatus. Next base: position 121,650,907 of record NC_091462.1, read on the forward strand.
AGCAGTCGCCAACATGGAGGCAAGGGCAGGCACACCAGTAGTCAACATGGATGCCAGTTAAGGCCAAGCAGTGGCCAACATGGAGGCAAGGGCAGGCACACCAGTAGTCAGCAGTAGTCAACATGGATGCCAGTTAAGGCCCAGCAGTAGCCAACATGGAGGCAAGGGCAGGCACAGCAGTAGTCAACATGGATGCCAGTAAAGGCCAAGAAGTAGTCTACATGGATGCAAGTTAAGGCCCAGCAGTCGCCAACATGGAGGCAAGGGCAGGCACACCAGTAGTCAACATGGATGCCAGTTAAGGCCAAGCAGTGGCCAACATGGAGGCAAGGGCAGGCACACCAGTAGTCAACATGGATGCCAGTTAAGGCCAAGCAGTGGCCAACATGGAGGCAAAGGCAGGCACACCAGTAGTCAGCAGTAGTCAACATGGATGCCACTTAAGGCCCAGCAGTAGCCAACATGGAGGCAAGGGCAGGCACACCAGTAGTCAACATGGATGTCTATTACTGCTCTGGTCAATCCTGCCTTAAAAACGGCTACAACATCGAAAAAAGGTCGAAGGTACTGGTGAAAGAAGAGGACAGAGGACACCCGTAAGATAACATCCACAGATAATATGGTTCGAAATGGACAAGACAAGGAAGGTAAATTGAATTTGACTATGAATTTGACTGTAGCAGTTGGGGTAACATTCCCTGCATCATGTGACTCCCCATTTCTCCCCCACCGTTGTTTTGAGTTTGAATTTGACTTTGAATTGGACTGTAGCAGTTGGGGTTAGTTTAACTGGTTGACTTGCGGAAATGTGCACAGATGTGGTGCACCTTATTGAGCAAGTCAGCCACACTGGGGTAAGTTTTAAGGAACCGCAGCAACATTAGGTTGAAGACGTGGGCCAGGCATGGTACATCTGTGAGGCTGCCAAGTTGCAGAGCTGCCACCAGGTTCCGCCCCTTGTCACACGCAACCAAGCTCACTGCTAATTACACACAAACCCGGGTGCTGACAGCTAACTGGCTAGGCCAGCTGTCAGTCACCATCAAGGGTACACCTGATGCCTCTTGACCAGGGGTGGTGAGGCCCTGGCCACGGCTAGACCAAAAAAACTAAAATAAAACAGCTGGCTGGCTGACGGGGGCGTGATCGGCGGGCCCCCGGCAACCAGTCCCGCTCCTCCGCAGACGTAGTGTGACGTCAGAGCATGGCAGTGAGGACAGAGAGAACCATTAGAAGTGAGTGAGGAAGCAATTGAGCCTCCCAATAATTAGGCCAGACCCTACTTTGTCTAGACTGGGGACGGTTGACATAGTCTTGCTGGGGTGCCATGAAACTGTCAAAGGCCTTGGAGAGTGTTCCCTGCCCCTTGACAAGCTGCCTGCTCCACCGCTCCTCTCCCCCGCTCTTTGGCCCACATAACTACGTCCTCTGGCGCTAGTGGTGTCAGATGGGAAGTACATTTTCAGCTTCTGCACCAGGGCCTGTTGATATTGATTCCCTCTCATACTGCGTTCCACGGCAGGAATAAGAGTGGCCAAGTTCTGTTTGTACCGAGGGTCCAGGAGGGTGAACACCCAGTAATCAGTGTTGTCAAAAAATTTTTAACCTGAGGGTCACAGGAAAGACAGCCTAACAAAGTCAGCCATGTGCGCCAGGGTCCCAACACGCAAAAACTCCCTCTCCTCACTAGCCTTAATTTCCTCCTCCTCCACCAAATCCTCCTCTTCAGGCCATACACGCTCAACAACTGGTGTAGGGCTCGGACGGCACACCGTGAAAAGTAGTGGCGGCCTCTGTCTCTACCAGCCGATAGGGCAGCATCTCCAAGCTCAGCAGTTTGCCTATGTGCACATTGAGGGCTTGTGCATGCGGGTGAGTGGCCGTGTATTTGCGCTTCCGTTCAAAGGTCTGCTGCAGGGACAGTAGAACGCTGCGCTTGGACACCTTGCTGGAGGGTGTGGAGCATAGTGGAGGTGAAGGGGTGCGTGTAGGGTGGGAGGCGCTCCTGCCTGGGGCCTGGATAGGGGGACTGACAGAGCCAGCACCTGACACAGGGGAAGGAGCAGGGGTGCAACTTGCAGTAACTGAACGTCCTTGGTTCCGCTGAGTGGGGTGTTTAGCACTCATATGCCTGCGGGGGCTGGTAGTGGTGGCTCCCCTGCTGATCCTGGCGTGGCACACATTGCACACTACAGTCCGTCGGTCATCCGCACTTTCTTTAAAAGAAAAACTCAGAACTTGGGAAGCACCTAGCACCTTGGGAAGGACCTAGATACACGCTGTGACACCCCCTTACAATGAGCAGTGAAGTTCTATGCAGGTGTACTATACATCCCAGCAATACAATGTAGTACAGCAGGACCAACAGCCCCAAAATCAAAAAATAGTACACTGAGCCCTTCTTAGTGGGGTGTATACAACACCTAATGCCCCCTTTCTGCCAGCAGCCAGTCACCACAGTGTGCTGGTGAAATCGTGGTAGCAGCACTGCCTACTGGAAGGCTATATCCTACACTGACCCTCTCCCTGACCAGCAGCAGCTCTCTCCCTGATCTCTCACAGCATGTGTCTGAAGCCAGCATTGCCCCCGCCCAGTTTTATATGGCAGGGTCATCTGATCTGGCCAACCAATCGCTGCTATCGACATGTATGGGTCCCACGTGATCGCAGGATGCACCAAAGAGTCTCCTGCATGTTTATTGGCTGAGAAATAGCGCCCAAACTTACAGGAAACGGATGATGAGATTTCCTCGAGTATCGCGAGATGCTCGACCGAGTAACAAGTACCATCGTGTACCCTAATACTGGATCGAGTACCAAGCTCGGACCAGCATGCTCGCTCATCTCTAGTTACTATACATTATACACCACATGCTGATTGTTATAGTGTACAGTAACTTATATATCACATATCCAGCTGCTGTGTTATCAGGGTTATACAGTTACTATACATTATACACCACATGCTGCTATACTGTACAGTAACATATATCACATATCCAGCTGCTGCTGTGTTATCAGGGTTATACAGTTACTATACATTATACACCACATGCTGCTATACTGTACAGTAACTTATATATCACATATCCAGCTGCTGTGTTATCAGGGTTATACAGTTACTATACATTATATACCACATGCTGCTATACTGTACAGTAACTTATAGATCACATATCCAGCTGCTGTGTTATCAGGGTTATACAGTTACTATACATTATACACCACATGCTGCTATACTGTACAGTAACTTATATATCACATATCCAGCTGCTGCTGTGTTATCAGGGTTATACAGTTACTATACATTATACACCACATGCTGCTATACTGTACAGTAACTTATATATCACATATCCAGCTGCAGTGTTATCAGGGTTATACAGTTACTATACATTATACACCACATGCTGCTATACTGTACAGTAACTAATATATCACATATCCAGCTGCTGTGTTATCAGGGTTATAAAGTTACTATACATTATATACCACATGCTGCTATACTGTACAGTAACTTATATATCACATATCCAGCTGCTGTGTTATCAGGGTTATACAGTTACTATACATTATACATCACATGCTGCTATACTGTATAGTAATATATATATCACATATCCAGCTGCTGTGTTATCAGGGTTATACAGTTACTATACATTATACACCACATGCTGCTATACTGTACAGTAACATATATCACATATCCAGCTGCTGTGTTATCAGGGTTATACAGTTACTATACATTATACACCACATGCTGATTGCTATAATGTACAGTAACTTATATATCACATATCCAGCTGTTGTGTTATCAGGGTTATACAGTTACTATACATTATATACCACATGCTGCTATAGTGTACAGTAACTTATATATCACATATCCAGCTGCTGTGTTATCAGGGTTATACAGTTACTGTACATTATACACCACATGCTGATTGCTGTATTGTACAATAACTTATATATCACATACCCAGCTGCTGTGTTATCAGGGTTATACAGTTACTATACATTATACACCACATGCTGCTATACTGTACAGTAACTTATATATCACATATCCAGCTGCTGCTGTGTTATCAGGGTTATACATTTACTATACATTATATACCACATGCTGCTATACTGTACAGTAACTTATATATCACATATCCAGCTGCTGTATTATCAGGGTTATATAGTTACTATACATTATACACCACATGCTGCTATACTGTACAGTAACTTATATATCACATATCCAGCTGCTGTGTTATCAGGGTTATACAGTTACTATACATTATACACCACATGCTGCTATACTGTACAGTAACTTATATATCACATACCTAGCTGCTGTGTTATCAGGGTTATACAGTTACTATACATTATATACCACATGCTGATTGCTATAGTGTACAGTAACTTATATATCACATATCCAGCTGCTGTGTTATCAGGGTTATACAGTTACTATACATTATACACCACATGCTGATTGCTATACTGTACAGTAACTTATATATCACATATCCAGCTGCTGCAGTGTTATCAGGGTCATACAGTTACTATACATTATATACCACATGCTGCTATACTGTACAGTAACTTATATATCACATATCCAGCTGCTGTGTTATCAGGGTTATACAGTAACTATGCATTATACACCACATGCTGATTCCTATACTGTACAGTAACTTATATATCACATATCCAGCTGCTGTATTATCAGGGTTATACAGTTACTATACATTATATACCACATGCTGATTGCTATACTGCACAGTAACTTATATATCACATATCCAGCTGCTGTGTTATCAGGGTTATACAGTTACTATACATTATATACCACATGCTGCTATACTGTACAGTAACTTATATATCACATATCCAGCTGCTGCTGTGTTATCAGGGTTATACAGTTACTATACATTATACACCACATGCTGATTGCTATACTGTACAGTAACTTATATATCACATATCCAGCTGCTGCTGTGTTATCAGGGTTATACAGTTACTATACATTATACACCACATGCTGATTGCTATACTGTACAGTAACTTATATATCACATATCCAGCTGCTGTGTTATCAGGGTTATACAGTTACTATACATTATATACCACATGCTGCTATACTGTACAGTAACTTATATATCACATATCCAGCTGCTGTGTTATCAGGGTTATACAGTTACTATACATTATACACCACATGCTGCTATACTGTACAGTAACTTATATATATCATATACAGCTGCTGTGTTATCAGGGTTATACAGTTACTATACATTATACACCACATGCTGATTGCTATACTGTACAGTAACTTATATATCACATATCCAGCTGCTGCTGTGTTATCAGGGTTATACAGTTACTATACATTATATACCACATACTGCTATACTGTACAGTAACATATATCACATATCCAGCTGCTGTGTTATCAGGGTTATACAGTTACTATACCTTATACACCACATGCTGATTGCTATACTGTACAGTAACTTATATATCACATATCCAGCTGCTGTGTTATCAGGGTTATACAGTTACTATACATTATATACCACATGCTGCTATACTGTACAGTAACTTATATATCACATATCCAGCTGCTGTGTTATCAGGGTTATACAGTTACTATACATTATACACCACATGCTGCTATACTGTACAGTAACTTATATATCACATATCCAGCTGCTGCAGTGTTATCAGGGTTATACAGTTACTATACATTATACACCACATGCTGATTGCTATACTGTACAGTAACTTATATATCACATATCCAGCTGCAGTGTTATCAGTGTTATACAGTTACTATACATTATATACCACATGCTGCTATACGGTACAGTAACTTATATATCACATATCCAGCTGCTGTGTTATCAGGGTTATACAGTTACTATACATTATATACCACATGCTGCTATACTGTACAGTAACTTATATATCACATATCCAGCTGCTGTGTTATCAGGGTTATACAGTAACTATGCATTATACACCACATGCTGATTCCTATACTGTACAGTAACTTATATATCACATATCCAGCTGCTGTATTATCAGGGTTATACAGTTACTATACATTATATACCACATGCTGATTGCTATACTGCACAGTAACTTATATATCACATATCCAGCTGCTGTGTTATCAGGGTTATACAGTTACTATACATTATATACCACATGCTGCTATACTGTACAGTAACTTATATATCACATATCCAGCTGCTGCTGTGTTATCAGGGTTATACAGTTACTATACATTATACACCACATGCTGATTGCTATACTGTACAGTAACTTATATATCACATATCCAGCTGCTGCTGTGTTATCAGGGTTATACAGTTACTATACATTATACACCACATGCTGATTGCTATACTGTACAGTAACTTATATATCACATATCCAGCTGCTGTGTTATCAGGGTTATACAGTTACTATACATTATATACCACATGCTGCTATACTGTACAGTAACTTATATATCACATATCCAGCTGCTGTGTTATCAGGGTTATACAGTTACTATACATTATACACCACATGCTGCTATACTGTACAGTAACTTATATATATCATATACAGCTGCTGTGTTATCAGGGTTATACAGTTACTATACATTATACACCACATGCTGATTGCTATACTGTACAGTAACTTATATATCACATATCCAGCTGCTGCTGTGTTATCAGGGTTATACAGTTACTATACATTATATACCACATACTGCTATACTGTACAGTAACATATATCACATATCCAGCTGCTGTGTTATCAGGGTTATACAGTTACTATACCTTATACACCACATGCTGATTGCTATACTGTACAGTAACTTATATATCACATATCCAGCTGCTGTGTTATCAGGGTTATACAGTTACTATACATTATATACCACATGCTGCTATACTGTACAGTAACTTATATATCACATATCCAGCTGCTGTGTTATCAGGGTTATACAGTTACTATACATTATACACCACATGCTGCTATACTGTACAGTAACTTATATATCACATATCCAGCTGCTGCTGTGTTATCAGGGTTATACAATTACTATACATTATATACCACATGCTGATTTCTATACTGTACAGTAACTTATATATCACATATCCAGCTGCTGTGTTATCAGGGTTATACAGTTACTATACATTATACACCACATGCTGCTATACTGTACAGTAACTTATATATCACATATCCAGCTGCTGTGTTATCAGGGTTATACAGTTACTATACATTATACACCACATGCTGATTGCTATACTGTACAGTAACTTATATATCACATATCCAGCTGCTGCTGTGTTATCAGGGTTATACAGTTACTATACATTATATACCACATACTGCTATACTGTACAGTAACATATATCACATATCCAGCTGCTGTGTTATCAGGGTTATACAGTTACTATACCTTATACACCACATGCTGATTGCTATACTGTACAGTAACTTATATATCACATATCCAGCTGTGTTATCAGGGTTATACAGTTACTATACATTATACACCACATGCTGCTATACTGTACAGTAACTTATATATCACATATCCAGCTGCTGCTGTGTTATCAGGGTTATACAGTTACTATACATTATATACCACATGCTGCTATACTGTACAGTAACTTATATATCACATATCCAGCTGCTGTGTTATCAGGGTTATACAGTTACTATACATTATACACCACATGCTGCTATACTGTACAGTAACTTATATATCACATATCCAGCTGCTGTGTTATCAGGGTTATACAGTTACTATACATTATACACCACATGCTGCTATACTGTACAGTAACTTATATATCACATATCCAGCTGCTGTGTTATCAGGGTTATACAGTTACTATACATTATATACCACATGCTGCTATACTGTACAGTAACTTATATATCACATATCCAGCTGCTGTGTTATCAGGGTTATACAGTTACTATACATTATACACCACATGCTGATTGCTATACTGTACAGTAACTTATATATCACATATCCAGCTGCTGCTGTGTTATCAGGGTTATACAGTTACTATACATTATATACCACATACTGCTATACTGTACAGTAACATATATCACATATCCAGCTGCTGTGTTATCAGGGTTATACAGTTACTATACCTTATACACCACATGCTGATTGCTATACTGTACAGTAACTTATATATCACATATCCAGCTGTGTTATCAGGGTTATACAGTTACTATACATTATACACCACATGCTGCTATACTGTACAGTAACTTATATATCACATATCCAGCTGCTGCTGTGTTATCAGGGTTATACAGTTACTATACATTATATACCACATGCTGCTATACTGTACAGTAACTTATATATCACATATCCAGCTGCTGTGTTATCAGGGTTATACAGTTACTATACATTATACACCACATGCTGCTATACTGTACAGTAACTTATATATCACATATCCAGCTGCTGTGTTATCAGGGTTATACAGTTACTATACATTATACACCACATGCTGCTATACTGTACAGTAACTTATATATCACATATCCAGCTGCTGTGTTATCAGGGTTATACAGTTACTATACATTATATACCACATGCTGCTATACTGTACAGTAACTTATATATCACATATCCAGCTGCTATGTTATCAGGGTTATACAGTTACTATACATTATACACCACATGCTGCTATACTGTACAGTAACTTATATATCACATATCCAGCTGCTGCAGTGTTATCAGGGTTATACAGTTACTATACATTATACACCACATGCTGATTGCTACACTGTACAGTAACTTATATATCACATATCCAGCTGCAGTGTTATCAGTGTTATACAGTTACTATACATTATATACCACATGCTGCTATACGGTACAGTAACTTATATATCACATATCCAGCTGCTGTGTTATCAGGGTTATACAGTTACTATACATTATATACCACATGCTGCTATACTGTACAGTAACTTATATATCACATATCCAGCTGTTGTGTTATCAGGGTTATACAGTTACTATACATTATACACCACATGCTGCTATACTGTACAGTAACTTATATATCACATATCCAGCTGCTGCAGTGTTATCAGGGTTATACAGTGACTATACATTATATACCACATGCTGCTATACTGTACAGTAACTTATATATCACATTGCCAGCTGCTGTGTTATCAGGGTTATACAGTTACTATACATTACACACCACATGCTGCTATACTGTACAGTAACATATATCACATATCCAGCTGCTGTGTTATCAGGGTTATACAGTTACTATACATTATACACCACACACTGCTATACTGTACAGTAACTTATATATCACATATCCAGCTGCTGTGTTATCAGTGTTATACAGTTACTATACATTATATACCACATGCTGCTATACTGTACAGTAACTTATATATCACATATCCAGCTGCTGTGTTATCAGGGTTATACAGTTACTATACATTATATACCACATGCTGCTATACTGTACAGTAACTTATATATCACATATCCAGCTGCTGTGTTATCAGGGTTATACAGTTACTATACATTATACACCACATGCTGCTATACTGTACAGTAACTTATATATATCATATACAGCTGCTGTGTTATCAGGGTTATACAGTTACTATACATTATACACCACATGCTGATTGCTATACTGTACAGTAACTTATATATCACATATCCAGCTGCTGCTGTGTTATCAGGGTTATACAGTTACTATACATTATATACCACATACTGCTATACTGTACAGTAACATATATCACATATCCAGCTGCTGTGTTATCAGGGTTATACAGTTACTATACCTTATACACCACATGCTGATTGCTATACTGTACAGTAACTTATATATCACATATCCAGCTGCTGTGTTATCAGGGTTATACAGTTACTATACATTATATACCACATGCTGCTATACTGTACAGTAACTTATATATCACATATCCAGCTGCTGTGTTATCAGGGTTATACAGTTACTATACATTATACACCACATGCTGCTATACTGTACAGTAACTAATATATCACATATCCAGCTGCTGCTGTGTTATCAGGGTTATACAATTACTATACATTATATACCACATGCTGATTTCTATACTGTACAGTAACTTATATATCACATATCCAGCTGCTGTGTTATCAGGGTTATACAGTTACTATACATTATACACCACATGCTGATTGCTATACTGTACAGTAACTTATATATCACATATCCAGCTGCTGCTGTGTTATCAGGGTTATACAGTTACTATACATTATATACCACATACTGCTATACTGTACAGTAACACATATCACATATCCAGCTGCTGTGTTATCAGGGTTATACAGTTACTATACCTTATACACCACATGCTGATTGCTATACTGTACAGTAACTTATATATCACATATCCAGCTGTGTTATCAGGGTTATACAGTTACTATACATTATACACCACATGCTGCTATACTGTACAGTAACTTATATATCACATATCCAGCTGCTGCTGTGTTATCAGGGTTATACAGTTACTATACATTATATACCACATGCTGCTATACTGTACAGTAACTTATATATCACATATCCAGCTGCTGTGTTATCAGGGTTATACAGTTACTATACATTATACACCACATGCTGCTATACTGTACAGTAACTTATATATCACATATCCAGCTGCTGTGTTATCAGGGTTATACAGTTACTATACATTATACACCACATGCTGCTATACTGTACAGTAACTTATATATCACATATCCAGCTGCTGTGTTATCAGGGTTATACAGTTACTATACATTATACACCACATGCTGCTATACTGTACAGTAACTTATATATCACATATCCAGCTGCTGCAGTGTTATCAGGGTTATACAGTTACTATACATTATACACCACATGCTGATTGCTATACTGTACAGTAACTTATATATCACATATCCAGCTGCAGTGTTATCAGTGTTATACAGTTACTATACATTATATACCACATGCTGCTATACGGTACAGTAACTTATATATCACATATCCAGCTGCTGTGTTATCAGGGTTATACAGTTACTATACATTATATACCACATGCTGCTATACTGTACAGTAACTTATATATCACATATCCAGCTGCTGTGTTATCAGGGTTATACAGTAACTATGCATTATACACCACATGCTGATTCCTATACTGTACAGTAACTTATATATCACATATCCAGCTGCTGTATTATCAGGGTTATACAGTTACTATACATTATATACCACATGCTGATTGCTATACTGCACAGTAACTTATATATCACATATCCAGCTGCTGTGTTATCAGGGTTATACAGTTACTATACATTATATACCACATGCTGCTATACTGTACAGTAACTTATATATCACATATCCAGCTGCTGCTGTGTTATCAGAGTTATACAGTTACTATACATTATACACCACATGCTGATTGCTATACTGTACAGTAACTTATATATCACATATCCAGCTGCTGCTGTGTTATCAGGGTTATACAGTTACTATACATTATACACCACATGCTGATTGCTATACTGTACAGTAACTTATATATCACATATCCAGCTGCTGTGTTATCAGGGTTATACAGTTACTATACATTATATACCACATGCTGCTATACTGTACAGTAACTTATATATCACATATCCAGCTGCTGTGTTATCAGGGTTATACAGTTACTATACATTATACACCACATGCTGCTATACTGTACAGTAACTTATATATATCATATACAGCTGCTGTGTTATCAGGGTTATACAGTTACTATACATTATACACCACATGCTGATTGCTATACTGTACAGTAACTTATATATCACATATCCAGCTGCTGCTGTGTTATCAGGGTTATACAGTTACTATACATTATATACCACATACTGCTATACTGTACAGTAACATATATCACATATCCAGCTGCTGTGTTATCAGGGTTATACAGTTACTATACCTTATACACCACATGCTGATTGCTATACTGTACAGTAACTTATATATCACATATCCAGCTGCTGTGTTATCAGGGTTATACAGTTACTATACATTATATACCACATGCTGCTATACTGTACAGTAACTTATATATCACATATCCAGCTGCTGTGTTATCAGGGTTATACAGTTACTATACATTATACACCACATGCTGCTATACTGTACAGTAACTTATATATCACATATCCAGCTGCTGCTGTGTTATCAGGGTTATACAATTACTATACATTATATACCACATGCTGATTTCTATACTGTACAGTAACTTATATATCACATATCCAGCTGCTGTGTTATCAGGGTTATACAGTTACTATACATTATACACCACATGCTGATTGCTATACTGTACAGTAACTTATATATCACATATCCAGCTGCTGCTGTGTTATCAGGGTTATACAGTTACTATACATTATATACCACATACTGCTATACTGTACAGTAACATATATCACATATCCAGCTGCTGTGTTATCAGGGTTATACAGTTACTATACCTTATACACCACATGCTGATTGCTATACTGTACAGTAACTTATATATCACATATCCAGCTGTGTTATCAGGGTTATACAGTTACTATACATTATACACCACATGCTGCTATACTGTACAGTAACTTATATATCACATATCCAGCTGCTGTGTTATCAGGGTTATACAGTTACTATACATTATACACCACATGCTGCTATACTGTACAGTAACTTATATATCACATATCCAGCTGCTGTGTTATCAGGGTTATACAGTTACTATACATTATACACCACATGCTGCTATACTGTACAGTAACTTATATATCACATATCCAGCTGCTGTGTTATCAGGGTTATACAGTTACTATACATTATATACCACATGCTGCTATACTGTACAGTAACTTATATATCACATATCCAGCTGCTATGTTATCAGGGTTATACAGTTACTATACATTATACACCACATGCTGCTATACTGTACAGTAACTTATATATCACATATCCAGCTGCTGCAGTGTTATCAGGGTTATACAGTTACTATACATTATACACCACATGCTGATTGCTATACTGTACAGTAACTTATATATCACATATCCAGCTGCAGTGTTATCAGTGTTATACAGTTACTATACATTATATACCACATGCTGCTATACGGTACAGTAACTTATATATCACATATCCAGCTGCTGTGTTATCAGGGTTATACAGTTACTATACATTATATACCACATGCTGCTATACTGTACAGTAACTTATATATCACATATCCAGCTGTTGTGTTATCAGGGTTATACAGTTACTATACATTATACACCACATGCTGCTATACTGTACAGTAACTTATATATCACATATCCAGCTGCTGCAGTGTTATCAGGGTTATACAGTGACTATACATTATATACCACATGCTGCTATACTGTACAGTAACTTATATATCACATTGCCAGCTGCTGTGTTATCAGGGTTATACAGTTACTATACATTATACACCACATGCTGCTATACTGTACAGTAACATATATCACATATCCAGCTGCTGTGTTATCAGGGTTATACAGTTACTATACATTATACATTACACACTGCTATACTGTACAGTAACTTATATATCACATATCCAGCTGCTGCGTTATCAGTGTTATACAGTTACTATACATTATATACCACATGCTGCTATACTGTACAGTAACTTATATATCACATATCCAGCTGCTGTGTTATCAGGGTTATACAGTTACTATACATTATATACCACATGCTGCTATACTGTACAGTAACTTATATATCACATATCCAGCTGTTGTGTTATCAGGGTTATACAGTTACTATACATTATATACCACATGCTGATTGCTATACTGTACAGTAACTTATATATCACATATCCAGCTGCTGTGTTATCAGTGTTATACAGTTACTATACACTATATACCACATGCTGCTATACTGTACAGTAACTTATATATCACATATCCAGCTGCTGTGTTATCCGGGTTACACAGTTACTATACATTATACACCACATGCTGATTGCTATACTGTACAGTAACTTATATATCACATATCCAGCTGCTGTGTTATCAGGGTTATACTGTTACTATACATTATATACCACATGCTGCTATACTGTACAGTAACATATATCACATATCCAGCTGCTGTGTTATCAGGGTTATACAGTTACTATACATTATATACCACATGCTGCTATACTGTACAGTAACTTATATATCACATATCCAGCTGCTGCTGTGTTATTAGGGTTATACAGTTACTATACATTACATACCACATGCTGCTATACTGTACAGTAACTTATATATCACATATCCAGCTGCTGCTGTGTTATCAGGGTTATACAGTTACTATACATTATATACCACATGCTGCTATACTGTACAGTAACTTATATATCACATATCCAGCTGCTGCTGTGTTATTAGGGTTATACAGTTACTATACATTATATACCACATGCTGCTATACTGTACAGTAACTTATATATCACATATCCAGCTGCTGTGTTATCAGGGTTATACAGTTACTATACATTATACACCACATGCTGCTATACTGTACGTTAACTTATATATCACATATCCAGCTGCTGTGTTATCAGGGTTATACAGTTACTATACATTATACACCACATGCTGATTGCTATACTGTACAGTAACTTATATATCACATATCCAGCTGTTTCTCATTGTGTCATCTCTTCTACATGTTATTCAGAATAAATAATCATTATTTTTGGAGGGTGGAGCCAATTGTCTGCAGATCAGTGATTTCTTATGGGAAAATTTGCTTTGGTTTAAGTCATTTGGATTACAAGCGCCGTCCCGGAACGTATTGTGCTCGTAATCCAAAGCACCGCTGTATATATATATATATATATATACATATATATACATACACACACCTCATGAACTAATATTCCTATACATATCTTCTCCATCTTATAATTTCTCTCTCTCTCTATCCCCAATAATACTGTATATTATCACTATATATGCCCCATGAAATATTTAAATGTATATATATATATATGTATATATATATATATATATATATATATATATATATATATATATAATACACCCTGAATCTCCCTCCGTTGTTGGCGAAGGTACAATCACAATGTGAGGCGTGGTCTAAGGGCTACTTCTCGTGGTTTGGAAGATGTGCAATATTCAAGTTGTCAATACTTCCCAAATTTCTCTATTTATTTCAATGCATTCCCTTGTCTATCCCGGTTGCTTTCTTCAAGGCAGTAGCATCGTTTCAGATTAGATTTGTCTGGAATGGCAAACGAGCACGAGCTATGTAGGATGAAGGGGGGATGGGTCTTCTAGACCTACGTTCCTATCACTTGGCAGCTCTACTGACCAGGGTGGTGGATTGGTGCAGACATGGAGACAGGAAACCATGGATAGCGGTGGAACAATCCTGCACTCGTATACCGCTCTACTGTCCATGGCTGCACCCATCCCATGTCCCTGACTTACGATCTCATCCCACGATTGAACCCACTCTCTTGGCATGCGCCAGTAACACAGGTCACTTTGCTATCCAATATTGGGTACCCCTTCCTTCCAGGGCCGTCTTACCCATTGGGCATGGTAGGCGGCTGCCCGGGGGCCCTTGCATCCTAGGGGGCCCCTGCCCGCTGTCACAGCGGGCAGGGGCCCCCTAGGACGCAAGGGTCCCCAGGCTGCCGCCTCCCATGCCCAATTGGTAAGAAGCCCTGCGCGCGCCCCCTTCCCCTTCTCTTGCGACCGCAAGCACTTTCTTGCTTGCGATCGCAAGAGGAAATCCGGCCCCGGCTGATGCGTCGCTCCCCGGGGGATTCTCAGGGAGCGCACGCATCAGGAACCTCAGTGCGCGTCGCTGGGGTTTCCTGTACCGGAAGTCCCGGCCTGGGCGCTCACTGAGCTTCCGGATGTGTGCGCTCCCTGAGAATCCCCCGGGGAGCGACGCATCAGCCGGGGCAGAAGAGGAGAGGAAGCAGCGACGGGGGAGCGCTGGTAGGTGAGTTGGGTGTTTGTTTTTTTTATCTGCTGTGCAGGGGGCCATCTATAAGGGGGGAATACGGGGGAGCCATCTATAAGGGGGGAATACAGAGGAGCCATCTATAGGGGGGGATACAGGGGGGGAGCCATCTATAGGGGGGGATACAGGGGGAGCCATCTATAGGGGGGATACAGGGGGGAGCCATCTATAGGGGGGGATACAGGGGGGAGCCATCTATAAGGGGGTGATTACGGGGGAGCCATCCATAGGGGGGATACAGGGGGGAGCCATCTATAGAGGGGGATACAGGGGGAGCCATCTATAGGGGTGGATACGGGGGAGCCATCCATAGGGGGGATACAGGGGGGAGCCATCTATAGGGGGGATACAGGGGGGAGCCATCTATAGGGGGGATACAGGGGGGAGCCATCTATAGGGGGGGAATAAGGGGGAGCCATCTATAGGGGGGATACAGGGGGAGCCATCTATAGGGGGGGATACAGGGGGGAGCCATCTATAGGGGGGGATTACGGGGGAGCCATCTATAGGGGGGATACAGGGGGGAGCCATCTATAGGGGGGGATACAGGGGGAGCCATCTATAGGGGGGGATACAGGGGGAGCAATCTATAGGGGGGGATACAGGGGGAGCCATCTATAAGGGGAGATGATGTAGAGAGATGAGGATGGTGACAGAGTGTGGAGCCTAATATGTCTGTCTGGCAGATTCTGTGGATTCGTGGCTCGGAGAAGTTCTCATAACGGCACAGGGCAAATGGAAAAGAAGATGAAAAGGGAAGAACTCCGATCAGAGAAGACGTCTCATGTGAGTCACTTGATATATCTGCACTGTAATGTATATGGTGTACAGAACCTGTGTAGAGCTGGGTACCTCTATATGACTGGATGAGGTGATAGTGATCTGTGTACAGTGGATTAGTCAGTAGCAGCGGTGGTGTTAGTCAGTATGCGGTGGTGTTAGTCAGTATGCGGAGGTAATATTTGTTGCTTGTTATATGGCATATATATAGAGAAGGGCAAAACAACATGTCTCATATAGACAGAGGGGCAACAACATGACTATTATATATGAACCATGTTGTTTCCCTGTATTCTGTATAGATGAGACATGTTGCACTGGTGTGACAATAAACCCTGCAGATTGCTGTTGGAAGTGCTGTCTCCGTTGCGTTTTTTGGATACTTTGAAGCCAACCTGGTCTGGTTTGGTGCGGCGGCACGCACGGTTATTTTTTGTTTTTGCGCTGCTGAAAGACTGTATTGTGAATTAAAGTTTATGTTAACAATAATTAGTATTTTTTATTGTACGTAATTGTACTGGCTAGGGGCGGGGTTGCAAAGATGGGGGGGGGTTTTGATGGCGGCGGCCGCGGGGGGGGGGGGGGGGGGGGGGGGGGGGCCCAATTCGCACCTCTGCCCAGGGGCCCATAATGCTGTTAAGACGGCCCTGCTTCCTTCCCTTCAGGGCTGGAGGACGCGGTTTTTCGGTCCTAGGTCAAAGCAGGGAGATTCAGAGTCTCTACCTTTCGGTCAGGTTCTGAATGGCTTTCGGCCTCAGCTTTGAGCCTGCTTACTGAACCAGTAGCTCTGGGGACGTGGAGAATCGCCCAATTGCGTCACTTTTTACATACCCAGTCTGCAGCCTCAGCACACGCCACCTCACAGTCGGCCTTTGAAACCCTGTGTATGGAGACGGGCGTACTGCGTCACTCTCTATCTCTCACCTACTCCCTACTGCTTTCACCCCCTGAAGACCTAAATCTATCCCTCACTGGTCCACAATGGGAGAGGGTTTTCACACTGGTCCACAAGTCCTCCGTGTGCTCTGGATATCAGGAAACAGGGTATAAGATACTCACCAGATGGTACAGAATACCTATGAAATGACATGCAATCTGGCCAAGCGTGGATCTTATGTGCTGGAGATGTGGCACTGCCGAGGCTTCTCATCTGCACATCTTTTGGTCTCGTTCAGTACTCGCACCCTTTTGTGAAGGAGTCTGCAGGATCATTAAGAAAGTGACGAATGTCTCCGTAGAACTCACCCCTGCCTTGTTCCTCCTGCATCATTGCTCGATCCCGAGGCGTCAGTATGAGGCTTCACTGCTGAGGTTCTTGGTGATGGCGGCCAGGGCCTGCATCACTTTACTATGGAAGAGGGACACAGCACCTGCCATTTTACTTTGGCTGTCTAAGGTAAACAATCTGTTACATATGGAGGATTTGACGTCTTCTATCCGTGACACTAACACCAAATTTACAGCCACTTGGCTCCCCTGGATGGAATTTAAAGAGTCACCTGAATACCCTACTCTACTGACTGCGTCTGGAGATGTCTACTCTGCCTGGAGGGCACATGAGGGCTTTTCGGTCCACTGTCCCCCCCCATGCCTGGTCCCCTGTAACCCCCACCCCCCCATGCCTGGTCCCCTGTCCCCCCCATCCCCCCCCATGCCTGGTCCCCTGTCCCCCCCATCCCCCCCCATGCCTGGTCCCCTGTCCCCCCATCCCCCCCATCCCTGGTCCCCTGTCCCCCCCATCCCTGGCCCCCTGTCCCCCCCATCCCTCCCCATGCCTGGTCCCCTGTCCCCCCATCCCTCCCCATGCCTGGTCCTCTGTCCCCCCCATCCCCCCATGCCTGGTCCCCTGTCCCCCCCATCCCCCCCAATGCCTGGTCCCCTGTCCCCCCCATCCCTCCCCATGCCTGGTCCCCTGTCCCCCCCATCCCCCCCATGCCTGGTCCCCTGTCCCCCCCATCCCTGGTCCCCTGTCCCCCCCATCCCTCCCCATGCCTGTTCCCCTGTCCCCCCATCCCTCCCCATGCCTGGTCCCCTGTCCCCCCCATCCCTCCCCATGCCTGGTCCTCTGTCCCTCCCATCCCCCCCCATGCCTGGTCCCCTGTCCCCCCCATCCCTCCCTATGCCTGGACCCCTGTCCCCCCCATCCCTCCCTATGCCTGGACCCCTGTCCCCCCCATCCCTCCCCATGCCTGGTCCTCTGTCCCCCCATCCCCCCATGCCTGGTTCCCTGTCCCCCCCATCCCTCCCCATGCCTGGTCCTCTGTCCCCCCCATCCCCCCATGCCTGGTCCCCTGTCCCCCCCATCCCCCCCATGCCTGGTCCCCTGTCCCCCCCCATCCCTCCCCATGCCTCGTCCTCTGTCCCTCCCATCCCCCCATGCCTGGTCCCCTGTCCCCCCCATCCCCCCCATGCCTGGTCCCCTGTCCCCCCCATCTCTCCCTATGCCTGGTCCCTTCCCCCCCCATCCCTCCCCATGCCTGGTCCTCTGTCCCCCCCATCCCCCCCATGCCTGGTCCCCTGTCCCCCCC
This sequence comes from Dendropsophus ebraccatus, assembly GCF_027789765.1. Classification (NCBI taxonomy): domain Eukaryota; kingdom Metazoa; phylum Chordata; class Amphibia; order Anura; family Hylidae; genus Dendropsophus; species Dendropsophus ebraccatus. Next base: position 121,670,333 of record NC_091462.1, read on the forward strand.
ATCCCTCCCTATGCCTGGTCCCCTGTCCCCCCCATCCCTCCCCATGTCTGGTCCCCTGTCCCCCCATCCCCCCTTCTCTCCTTGCCCCCCCATCCCCCTTTTCTCCCCCCCCCCTTTTTGTTTCTGTGTGTGTTTCGTATTGCCCCTCTTCTTTCTCCATAGTCCCACTCTTTCCTCCCTCTTTTGTTGTTCCACACTTTTTTTCTTCCTGGGTCCTAGTGACCTCAATACGCTGTTACTTTCTATCACCCGTCCTTCTGTTGACGAGATTGGACCCCCCCATGCCTGGTCCCCTGTCCCCCCCCATCCCCCCCCCGGCTGGGAGGCCAACTCTATCGGTTACAATAAAATGGATGAGGTCCCTGGAGGGGGGCGGCAGTGGCCTATCCCATGTGCTATTGTACAAGTCTCATGTTTCTTTCTCTTCCTAATGCTATCTTTTTTTTTTTTTATTAATCAATCACCCTCTGTTCCATGGTGTAAATAAAATCCCTTCTACAACCCCCCCCCCCTCAAGGGACTGATCAGGAAGCCAACAAACCCAGAAATAGCATATCATAGTTCTGGACTACTAAAACAGCTTCCATTAGGTTACTGTATTCATATTACCACAATTGGTTTTTTGCCTGATATTATTCGCTTGATGATACAACCTTTCATATTCCATGATTGTTTTAGTTTGGGAATTCCACTTATTTACATGCAGGGGATTAGCATCGGCCCATGCTCTTATGAGAAGATATTTGGCCAAAAACAAGGTTTTCAAAAGGCCAAGTTTTTTGCTTCTAGGCAGATTAATATCCGAATCGTCTCCCAACAAAACCATCTGTGGTGAAAATGGAATATTTAACTCAAATTGTCGACTTATTATTTCCAATATAGTTTCCCAGTATGATTTTAGTTTTGGACATGACCATAACATATGTAAATACTCCACTTTTTCCTCCCCACATCTCCTACAGTTATGCTCTTTGTTTGGATACATCTTGGATAGCCGACCAGGAGTATAATGTAAACGGTACAGGGAAGAAACAGAGTGCTGCACCTCACACCTATGGCTGATACTAGTGCCGCTTGGCTAAATAAAAAACACATCAGAATTTTGTGTATGAATTGATCAAGCCATACTGCCCCATGTACCTCGTGCCGGTATCTGATACACATGGGTCCCTACACTAAGTCCACACCGTGCCAGTCAGTGGCCACCACCCCCGCAGGCGTGCACAGCCAGGGAACGGGGGCCATGGGACGGCCCTGCGACCCCCATGCCACAGGACCAGACCCAAAAACACCACACCAGAACCCGGCCAGCACCGCCGGCGGAGAAGGTCGCCCCCAAGCAGCACAAGTCTGGATAATGTAAACGGTAGACTATGTTAAATTGGACCATTTGATACCCTGCACTTATCCCTACCTTTCCAATATTCCCATACATTTTTTCCCATTGTCTTTCCGACATAGTCCCCAGCTCTTCCATCCATTTTCTTACACTATTATGTTTATTCCCTCCCTGTTTATTCTTAAGCAGTTCCCTATATAGAATAGATAAAGCTTTCTTCCTAAAAGGGCCCGTCTTTATCAATTTAAATATCCCAAATATCGGGGAAATCTGTAGAATCTTATTTTCCTTTAAACTTTCGCTTGCATATTTCAGTTGAATATAAGGGAATCTTTCTCTTTGTCCAAATCCATATTCTAACTCCAATTCTTCCCAACACCGTATTTTACCATCCCTAAAAATATCACTAAAATATTTTACTCCCTTTTCCTCCAGAATAGATCTGTTGGGGAACTGTCCTAGTTCAATTAAGTTTCGATTGTACCATAATGGAGTACACTCAAACGATCCGGTCCGATTAACACTCACATTCAACATTTTCCAGCTTTTATTCAGTGACACTGCTGTTGGGAAACCACCCAGATCCCCTTGTGTCAATTGCCCTGCTTCTAGCACCTCAACTAAATCAACACGATTTCCCTTGCACCTGTCCACTAAATACTGCAAAAACCCCTCTTTCCAATTCCAAATATAACTCAGTTGAGCTGCAAGAAAATACAATTTAACATCTGGTACTGCACGGCCCCCTGCCCCTTTACTTTTCATTAAATAATCCAACTTAATGCGCACTTTCTTCCTCCCCCATATCAGGTATTAAATAACGCCCTAATCTTTCTATAATATCTTTCCTCAACCCAAATCGGTGATACAAAAAAAACATAGAGTAGTTGTGGAAACAATACTGACTTAATTAAGCAGATCTTATCCGCTCATTCCATCTCTTAGACTTATTTTCTAACTCTTTCAACACAGGTTCCAAGTTATTCTGTAAGAACTCTGAGATTCTACCAGATATATTCACACCGAGGTACTTAAAACTATCCTCATCCTTGATTATTTTTAGCTTAAGGGTTTTATTGATCTTTGCGTCACCCAACAACAACAACACAGATTTTTCCCAGTTAATACTGAGCCCAGAAAATCTACCAAATTTTTGTATTTTCTCAATAATATATTCTATGTGTCTTTCTGGATCAGCTACAAACAAAAGAAGGTCGTCAGTATACAAAACTATTTTGTCCTCTCTCCCCCGTGCTCCAAAACCAAAAATCCCCGCATCCTCCCTAATAGAACAAGCGAGGGGCTCTATTGCTAGTGCAAAGAGCAGGGGGGAGAGAGGACAGCCCTGCCTCGTACCCCTAAAAAGTTCAAAAAAATCTGTGCAACCACCATTAATACTAATATTTGCCCTCGGATGAGTGTACAACAGTTTTATTAAACTTATAAACCTATCCCCAAAACCGAATTTCCGAAGAACCACCCATAGGTATCCCCACTCCACCCTGTCGAACGCCTTGGTAGCATCCAAGGACAGGACGGAGTGGGGAGCCCCCCCCCCCAGCACCAATCTGAATATTTCCCAACACTCTATGAATGCACATCTAAGTGGACCGACCAGGAACAAAACCATTTTGATCTTTATGGATTACCTTAGAGATAACGGTCAAAAGTCTATTTGCTATTACCTTAGCTAATAATTTTGCATCCGAGTTAAGTAAGGAGATTGGACGATATGACTCAACCTCTACCGGAGCTTTGTCTTGTTTTAATAAAAGGATAATATTAGCCTCTAACATTGAGCAAGGTAGTACCCCAGAGTTAAGTGCACTATTAAAAACACGTAAAAGAGCAGGCAACGTCACTTCCCCTGTACATCCATACGTTTCATAACAGAAACCATCTAGTCCTGGAGTGGTATTTCCCTTAATAGTTCTTAGGGCATTTTGTAACTCTCCCAATGATATGTCCCTATCTAACAGCGCCCTTTCCTCTGGACTAATAGTTACCACATTTACCGTATTCAGATATTCTTCCAACTCCCTGTCATCGTAATCCCTTTCGGATTGATAAAGATTAACAAAATACTCCAAAAAAGCTTCCCTTATTTTTCCCTGATCATTCACCAAGCTACCCTGGTTGTTTCTGATAGTTGTTATATCACAGGATCCCCTTTGGTTTTTTATAATATTCATAAGCATATTTTTTGGTTTACCGTAATATCGTTTACCGTTGATCCGTAATATCTATTCTGACCCTGAAAGAATAGCTTGTTTTGGGCTTTGGTAAACAAATGGTCTTTATAATCTGCCTGCGCACCTAACCATTTCTCTTCATTGTTTGGAGAGGGATTGTTAATAAAGATAGTTTCAAGGTGATCAACCTTCTTTTTAAAGGACAACTCCCGTGGGACCCCCCCCCCCCCCAAAAAAAAAAAAACACAGACACACACAGACACCATACTCACCATCCCTCCGGTGACGATCGCCACTCCATTCGCCCGCCGTCCGCCTCACCGTCACCGCCGTCCGCCGTCCAGCGATGTCTCTGACTTCTGGGTCCTGGGGATGGAAAACGCTGCCAGTGTGCTTGCGCACCGGCAGCCTTTTCATTGGCTGGAGCGCATCACATGGCTTCCAGCAACCTAAGCCAATCAGGGCTGAGCAAGCTGGAAGCCATGTGATGCGCTCCAGCCAATGAAAAGGCTGCTGGTGCGCATGTGCCTTTTCCGTCCCATTCACTCTCTATGAAGACGCCGAGGAGGAAGAAGACCCGGACCGCCCCCCCCCCCCCCCCGGCTCTGACGTCGTCGTCACCGGATGCCGCCCGGGAGAAGAGGACCGTGACGATCGTAATAGGTAATGTATACATTCTTTAACTTCCGGGCGGGGGGGTCGGGGGTCCGAAAGTGGGGGAAGGGGGCCAGACCGGGTATTTAACCACATTACAAAGTTATATAACTTTGTAATGTGTGTTAAATAAGCTAAAAAAAAAATTTCGTGGGAGTTGTCCTTTAAGTTCTAACTCCTTTTCCGTTAGCTCTTTTTTAGTCCTATTAATACTATTAAACAATAATCCTCTTAAGAATGCTTTAACAGCATCCCATACTATACTATCCTGGGCTGTACCCCAGTTTCTCTCCACCATCTCCTGGAGTTGAAGCTTAATTTGATCCATGTCTCCTATCAAGGTGAACCAATATGGATTAATGGATAACTTACCTCTAGATTTTAACTCCCCCTTCACAGACACTAATAATGGAGAATGGTCAGATACACTTCTTCTACCATATTTCACCTTATCTATCACCTTCAGGGCTGTATTGTTACTGAGTACCATATCTATACGGGACATAATATGATGGGTGCCATTATAACATGAAAATTCTCTTTTATAGGGGTTCTGTTTTCTCCAAACATCAATAAGACCTAGCTCTTCACACAGTCTTGCAAGTGGAGAATTAATAGGGGTTCTATTAAGTGGGATGGATCTAACCCTATCCAGTGTCTCATCAAAAACTGAATTCATGTCACCAAAAATCATAAATCATATTGTAGGACCTTTGCCGAGTATGGTGGAGGAATATAAACAAAGGCTAAAACGCACCTCACTTCTCTAAATTTACAGAAAATAAAAGTGGCCGCTCTATCTACTTCTTTATTTAGTATCGTGCAATCAACCTTATAGTGAAATAGAACACTCACCCCTCGAGAATATGCTGTATAAGTGGAGTGAAACTGATATTCCCATATTTTTTTATGTAATCTAGTAATAGTCTGTTGTGTCAAATGTGTTTCCAATAAACATAAAATAAATGGAAAGTTGGGTTTGCATATAGTATATTCCATGTTATAATTTTAGTTCCCATACAGCAACCTAAAGTGCAATATACCTCTGTGCATTATATACTTTATTTGTCTTCCAATATAATTTGTAGTGAATCTTTTTTTTTTTCTTTTTTAACTTACTAAAATATAAATGTAACACCCTTTCCCTTGCCCATATTACAATCACCATATTTTCCCTGATCGTATTAAATAAAACAATCTTTTCTAAACTTACAATTTTTCCCATTTTTATAACTAAAGCCTCCAGATCAGTCCCAACTCCCCCTCCCCCCCCCCCCCCCCCACAACTTGTTCCAATCAACAAGTCTCTTCCCTAAGCATTTTCCCCATAAACGTCACCACCTAATTTGCCAGAACAATATGCTCGGAATCCATCCATGTTGACACTTCCCCTGGGTCAGTAAAAAAGTGTGCCTTGTCTTTATAAATAATTCTCCATTTAGCTGGGTACAGCAGAGCATATTTCACCCCCCCTTCTCTAAGCCTTTTTTTAACTTGGAAGAAGGATTGCCTCTTTTTTTGAGTTTCCATGCAATAGTCAGGATAAATCGCAACCTTGTTGTTATTATATTGCAGAGATTGTCTCTCTCTAGTTATTCTTACAATTGTCTCCTTGTCCTTAAAACTAAGGATTTTGGCGATAATAGATGGAGGATTAGAGCCAGGAGGAGGGGCTTTTGTCAGGACTCTATGGGCTCTTGTTGCTTAACCCTTTAAGGACATGGCCCATTTTCGTTTTTACGTTTTCGGTTTTTCCTCCTTGTGTTTAAAAGGTCATAGCACTTGCATTTTTCCACCTAGAAACCCACATGACCCCTTATTTTTTGCGTCACTAATTGTACTTTGCAATGACAGGCTGAATTTTTGCATAAAGTACACTGCGAAACCAGAAAAAAATTCAAAGTGTGGTGAAATTAAAAAAAAAACCGCATTTCTTTTATTTGGGGGAAATGTGTTTTTACGCCATTCGCCCTGGGGTAAAACTGACTTGTTATGCATGTTCCTCAAGTTGTTACGATTAAAACGATATATAACATGTATAACTTATATTGTATCTGATGGCCTGTAAAAAATTCAAAACCGTTGTTAACCAATATACGTTCCTTACAATCGCTCCATTCCCGGCTTATAGCGCTTTTATCCTTTGGTCTATGGGGCTGTGCGAGGTGTCATTTTTTGCGCCATGATGTGATCTTTCTATCGGTACCTTGATTGCCCATATACGTCTTTTTGATCGCTTTTTATTACATTTTTTCTGGATTTGATGCGACCAAAAATGCGCAATTTTGCACTTTGGGATTTTTTTGCGCTGACGCCGTTTACCGTACGAGATCAGGAATGTGATTAATTAATAGTTCGGGTGATTACGCACGCGGCGATAGCAAACATGTTTGTTTATTTATTTATTTGTTTACTTTTATTTAAAACCTGGGAAAAGGGGGGTGATTCAGACTTTTATTAGGGGAGGGGGATTTTTACTAATAACAACACTTTATTTTTTTTTTTTTACACATATACTAGAAGCCCCCCTGGGGTTGGGGTTATTCTCCCCCTGGGGTTAGGGTTATTCCCCCCCTGGGGTTGGGGTTATTCTCCCCCTGGGGTTAGGGTTATTCCCCCTGGGGTTAGGGTTATTCCCCCTGGGGTTAGGGTTATTCCCCCCTGGGGTTAGGGTTATTCCCCCTGGGGTTAGGGTTATTCCCCCTGGGGTTAGGGTTATTCCCCCCTGGGGTTAGGGTTATTCCCCCCCTGGGGTTAGGGTTATTCCCCCTGGGGTTAGGGTTATTCCTCCTGGGGTTAGGGTTATTCCCCCTGGGGTTAGGGATATTCCTCCTGGGGTTAGGGTTATTCCCCCCCTGAGGTTAGGGTTATTCTCACCCTGGGGTTAGGGTTATTCCCCCCCTGGGGTTAGGGTTATTCCCCCTGGGGTTAGGGTTATTCCCCCCCTGGGGTTAGGGTTATTCCCCCTGGGATTAGGGTTATTCCCCCCCTGGGGTTAGGGTTATTCCCCCTGGGGTTAGGGTTATTCCTCCTGGGGTTAGGGTTATTCCCCCTGGGGTTAGGGATATTCCTCCTGGGGTTAGGGTTATTCCCCCCCTGAGGTTAGGGTTATTCTCCCCCTGGGGTTAGGGTTATTCCCCCCCTGGGGTTAGGGTTATTCCCCCTGGGGTTAGGGTTATTCCCCCCCTGGGGTTAGGGTTATTCCCCCAGGGGTTAGGGTTATTCCCCTCCTGGGGTTAGGGTTATTCCCCCTGGGGTTAGGGTTATTCCCCCTGGGGTTAGGGTTATTCCCCTCCTGGGGTTAGGGTTATTCCCCCTGGGGTTAGGGTTATTCCCCCTGGGGTTAGGGTTATTCCCCTCCTGGGGTTAGGGTTATTCCCCCTGGGGTTAGGGTTATTCTCCCCTGGGGTTAGGGTTATTCCCCCTGGGGTTAGGGTTATTCCCCCTGGGGTTAGGGTTATTCCCCCTGGGGGACTTCTAGTATATACACTTGGATCTCTCATTGAGATCTCTGCAGCATAGATATGCTGCAGAGATCCATGAGATCGGCACTCGTTTGCTTTCGGCTGCTGCAGCCGTAAGTAAACGAGTGCCGAGCTGGGGACGGCGCCATCTTGGACGCGTCCCCGGCCGGCATCAGTAACGGAGATCGCTCCTCCGGGACAAGGTCCCGGAGGAGCGATCTCCCCCACTAGACACCAGGGAAACGTTGCCTCCGGTAATCGGAGGCAGCTGTCAACTTTGACAGCTGCCTCCAATTAGCTAATTAGCGGGCACGGCGATCAGACCGTGCCCGCTAATAGCAGCGGTCCCGGGCTACTCGCGGCACCCGGGATCGCGGCACGCGGCCCCGCTTTGAAGTGCAAGTGCGGACATATGACGTACCGGTACGTCCTATGTCCTTAAGAGGTTAAACCAATTTCTAAGGAACAGACCCATATCTTTCTTCTCCTCCCCTTCTGGGATACCACAGATTCTAATATTGCTCCTTCTTGACCGATCTTCTAGCTCCATTACCTTGTTTTGTAACATTGTGTTGCTGTCTGTTAATTCCTGGAGCACTTTCTTTAACTCGCCGACCTCATCTTCTATTGTACTAACTCTCTCCTCAACTTCTGTGCACCTATCCTGTGTATATCCGCGCTTATCTCCCCTACTAGTTGTGAGAGCGCATTGATAGTCTTCATGATATCGCTAAGGGAGGGAGATTCTTGAGGTTCTTCAATAGCTTTTCTGGCAGGAATAAGAAATGTATCCACCTTGCCAGTCTTTGTAGGGATTACTGGGACCCTTACTGGGGGCATTCTGATCCAAGGAGAGAGAGAGCAGCAGTTGGGGGGGGGGGGGGCGGGCTGCCCCGGGGGGGGGGGTGCTGCCCCCGCTCTCTTGTGGATTCTAAATAAAGAATTTAATAGACCGCATAATGTAAAGTCCCTACATGAGTATATACTATATACTAAGGAGTCCATCTCTCTATCTCTCTATAAGGAGTCCATCTCTCTATCTCTCTATAAGGAGTCCATCTCTCTATAAGGAGTCCATCTCTCTATCTCTCTATAAGGAGTCCATCTCTCTATCTCTCTATAAGGAGTCCATCTCTCTATAAGGAGTCCATCTCTCTATAAGGAGTCCATCTCTCTATCTCTCTATAAGGAGTCCATCTCTCTATAAGGAGTCCATCTCTCTGTACATCTCTCTATAAGGAGTCCATCTCTCTGTACATCTCTCTATAAGGAGTCCATCTCTCTGTACATCTCTCTATAAGGAGTCCATCTCTCTATAAGGAGTCCATCTCTCTATCTCTCTATAAGGAGTCCATCTCTCTATCTCTCTATAAGGAGTCCATCTCTCTATCTCTCTATAAGGAGTCCATCTCTCTATCTTTCTATAAGGAGTCCATCTCTCTATCTCTCTATAAGGAGTCCATCTCTCTATCTCTCTATAAGGAGTCCATCTCTCTATCTCTCTATAAGGAGTCCATCTCTCTATCTCTCTATAAGGAGTCCATCTCTCTATCTCTCTATAAGGAGTCCATCTCTCTATCTCTCTATAAGGAGTCCGTCTCTCTATAAGGAGTCCATCTCTCTATCTCTCTATAAGGAGTCCATCTCTCTATCTCTCTATAAGGAGTCCATCTCTCTATCTCTCTATAAGGAGTCCATCTCTCTATCAGGAGTCCATCTCTCTATAAGGAGTCCATCTCTCTATCTCTCTATAAGGAGTCCATCTCTCTATAAGGAGTCCATCTCTCTATCTCTCTATAAGGAGTCCATCTCTCTGTACATCTCTCTATAAGGAGTCCATCTCTCTATAAGCAGTCCATCTCTCTATCTCTCTATAAGGAGTCCATCTCTCTATCTCTCTATAAGGAGTCCATCTCTCTATCTCTCTATAAGGAGTCCATCTCTCTATCTCTCTATAAGGAGTCCATCTCTCTATCTCTCTATAAGGAGTCCATCTCTCTATAAGGAGTCCATCTCTCTATAAGGAGTCTATCTCTCTATCTCTCTATAAGGAGTCCATCTCTCTGTACATCTCTCTATAAGCAGTCCATCTCTCTATCTCTCTATAAGGAGTCCATCTCTCTATCTCTCTATAAGGAGTCCATCTCTCTGTACATCTCTCTATAAGGAGTCCATCTCTCTATAAGCAGTCCATCTCTCTATCTCTCTATAAGGAGTCCATCTCTCTATCTCTCTATAAGGAGTCCATCTCTCTATCTCTCTATAAGGAGTACATCTCTCTATCTCTCTATAAGGAGTCCATCTCTCTATCTCTCTATAAGGAGTCCATCTCTCTATCTCTCTATAAGGAGTCCGTCTCTCTATAAGGAGTCCATCTCTCTATCTCTCTATAAGGAGTCCATCTCTCTATCTCTCTATAAGGAGTCCATCTCTCTATCTCTCTATAAGGAGTCCATCTCTCTATCTCTCTATAAGGAGTCCATCTCTCTATAAGGAGTCCATCTCTCTATAAGGAGTCTATCTCTCTATCTCTCTATAAGGAGTCCATCTCTTTGTACATCTCTCTATAAGGAGTCCATCTCTCTATAAGCAGTCCATCTCTCTATCTCTCTATAAGGAGTCCATCTCTCTATCTCTCTATAAGGAGTCCATCTCTCTGTACATCTCTCTATAAGGAGTCCATCTCTCTATAAGCAGTCCATCTCTCTATCTCTCTATAAGGAGTCCATCTCTCTATCTCTCTATAAGGAGTCCATCTCTCTATCTCTCTATAAGGAGTCCATCTCTCTATAAGAAGTCCATCTCTCTATCTCTCTATAAGGAGTCCATCTCTCTATAAGGAGTCCATCTCTCTATCTCTCTATAAGGAGTCCATCTCTCTATAAGGAGTCCATCTCTCTATCTCTCTATAAGGAGTCCATCTCTCTATCTATCTATAAGGAGTCCATCTCTCTATCTCTCTATAAGGAGTCCATCTCTCTGTACATCTCTCTATAAGAAGTCCATCTCTCTATAAGCAGTCCATCTCTCTATCTCTCTATAAGGAGTCCATCTCTCTATCTCTCTATAAGGAGTCCATCTCTCTATCTCTCTATAAGGAGTCCATCTCTCTATCTCTCTATAAGGAGTCCATCTCTCTATCTCTCTATAAGGAGTCCATCTCTCTATCTCTCTATAAGGAGTCCATCTCTCTATCTCTCTATAAGGAGTCCATCTCTCTATAAGGAGTCCATCTCTCTATCTCTCTATAAGGAGTCCATCTCTCTATCTCTCTATAAGGAGTCCATCTCTCTATCTCTCTATAAGGAGTCCATCTCTCTATCTCTCTATAAGGAGTCCATCTCTCTGTACATCTCTCTATAAGGAGTCCATCTCTCTATCTCTCTATAAGCAGTCCATCTCTCTATCTCTCTATAAGGAGTCCATCTCTCTGAAGGAGTCCTATCTCTCTATCTCTCCTATCCGGAGTTCGCATCTCTCTATCTCTCTATAAGGAGTCCATCGCTCTATCTCTCTATAAGGAGCCATCTCTCTATCTCTTTATAAGGAGTCCCATGCTCTCTGTACATCTCTCTATAAGGAGTCCATCTCTCTATCTCTCTATAGGATCCATCTCTCTATCTCTCTATAAGGGGCCATCTCTCTATATAGGAGTCCATCTCTCTATAAGGGGGCCCATCTCTCTATAAGGAGTCCATCTCTCTTATCTCTCCTATAAGGAGTCCATCTCTCCTCTATAAGGAGTCCATCTTCTCTATCTCTCTATAAGGAGTCCA